>NC_081558.1:149007112-149028937 GCF_022355385.1 Mustela nigripes | reverse complement strand
TTTTTTTAGATCAATTTAACATCATAGTATAAGTGTATGCTCAGGAATGATGTTTTGTTTTTTTAGATCAATTTAACATCATAGTATAAGTGTATGCTCAGGAATGATCCAGTAAAGTGGAGAAGATTGCTAAGACAGGTGACAGAGGAGAAAATTACGAGAACAATGCCCTTGAGCAGGTGAGAACAGGTGATATCTAGGGCACACTGAAGACCCTGACCCTTGACATGAGCTTGAAGACACTTAACTGTTGGGAAGGTAAGTATGTGCTGCTTTGTGCTAGGTGCATGTGGAAAAGCAGAAGGGGTTTTGAGTAGTTCCATTTTCTTGGTAAAGTAGAAAGTGGGGCCCATTGTGAGGGAAAATGGGGAAAGACATGTTGGATATTTCAGGGGAGAGGGTGTAAATCCAATGTCTCTGGGAGTGAGAAGGAGAACAGACCCAAGCAGAGGGCAGCAGCCATGAGCAGTGGTATGTGATGCATTGTGACAACACAGCATTCACAGATTTTAGGGAAGAGAGGGTGAGAATGGCCTGGAACAAAGGCCAAAAAAAAAAAAAAAAAAAAAAACCACTCACACCTTCTACAAACACTGGGATTCAAGGACTAGGGAGGAATAATAGCTTTTACATGTGAGAAATGCATGGCATGTAGTGTCTTCTGAAGGCATCCAGGGCTGAATTAGAGCTAGAAGATGAGGGATACATTGACAGATAAGGTTTAGGATAGACCCATCAAGGGATGGAAAGGGCTGGGGGAAGGGTGGTGCAGTGAACATATGTGGTGTCCTGTTGACCTTGAGAGGTGGAAGGTGGGAGGTAAGTGTTGGCTGGCATGTTCTTTCGTGTGGGACTCACTCAGGAGCCCCCTTAGTAGACAAGTCTTGCACTTGAGCCTCGTTGTCAGGGAAACCCAAATAATTAAGTATGTGAAGAAAGGTTCAACTTTTACTTGAGCCTCACTTTTCAGAGAAATTAAATCATAACAATGTATTTTTCTTTATCTTGTCGGAGTCACAAAAAATACAAGTTTGATAATATCAGATGTTTGAGAAAACGGGAAGAAATGGGAAGTTTCATGCACCAGTGGTAAGATGATAAATGGTTGACATCATTCTTAAGAGCAATCTGGCAGCAGTTAGAAAAATTTAATATATTTATACCTGACTCTGACAGTCCTGTTCTAGGATGTATCAGTCTATGAAAAGTTTTCACTGGTCCATGAAGGAACATGTAAGAAGATGTTCCCCATAGCACTGCCTATAGGGGCAAAATTTGGAGGCAGTGTAGACGTACTCACTAGGGACATGGATAACAAAAATGCAGTGTATGCACATGATGGAACTTGACATAGTTGTATCAGATAGATATGAGGATGAATTAGACCCAACACGTGGATATGTTTTAAAAGTGTAGTGTTGGGTTGGAAAAAAAGAACTGCTAAAATTTATAGTATAGTTTAATTTATGTAAAGTAAGTGTTACACACAAGAATACTATTTATTTCAGAAGACGTATATACAACAAGGACATGAATTAGTTATATTAGAGTGGGTGTCCAAGGTGAAGAAGAGGGTTGGAGATGGGGATGAAAGGGGAATAAATGTATTAAAGTAAAGGAGAAGAGTTTGCAAAGATGAGAGCAGGCTAGAGAAGAGTAAGTCTGAAGATCTCAACACTGTAACCTGAAATTTTAAAGAAAAAAAAGTCAAAAGATAAATAATTCCTTTGTGATCCAATTTTTGTTAATAGATTGGGCATTTTGCTAGCCTTTATGTAAAGATAAAGATCTTTTCAAGTGCTCTAACAATTTCAAAGAGTGTATACATATTAGCTCAGTAGAGAGCAGAGAAGAAAAGGTTAGATGGTTAAACTTAAGCATTTGTTACCTCCATATTTCCAAGGTATTTTTGTATTAAGTGTTTATATCAATATCAAAGTGTAAGCAGTTACTTTCTGCAAGATAGGAAGCAATTCCAGAAGGAGGACAGTGTTATGGTCGAGTCTCCAGTCCAGTGCTAACCAAGACAAATGCTCAATAAATGTTTGCTGAAACAAAAGTGAATTTTGCACATTGAGGAAATCATAATCAACAGTAATATTTTCAAATGCCGGAGAATTAAGTCCTTCAGTTTGATGTTTTGTATTTTGTTGGAGGCTACCAAGGTAGCATGAGTGAATCATTGAATTGCTGGGTTACTGGCTTCTCATATAAGAAGAGTGTGTCCCGTGGGGCTCATGTTTCTCATTAGTGCTGCACAGTTGTTCCCATGCAGTAAAAACTTCAGTAAAGCTCGAGGAAGTTCTGTTTAGTAATTTAGTATGTAATCTATGAATGACTCTAAAGGAGATGTTGGTCTACTTGCTGGATCTGAAAACCATGTTTGTCTGGACTGTAAAACCCAAAACATTTTTAGGTAAATCATTTTAGGCATGAGGTTGTCTTAACACAATAGTTCCTTGATTTTTTTTTTCTTATCAATAGGACTGTGTGATATCTGTGTTTCTAACCATCCATACCCCGCCTTTTTAAATGGCATTCCATTTAATTATTATTAACATATCACATACACATATTAACATATAGTGTTGCATCTTATTCTAATGTGTCAATCTTACATTGGCTCTGGTCCAAGTAATACACTAGTGACTCTTCCTGAGGACTCTGTGTCTATATCCACTTGCAGAGAATACCACAGCGCCAGGAGGAATGTGTAGAAAGACTGAGGCGTTCAAGACTGGAGAACCAGTCTGATTTCAGCCAGAGGAGCTGAAATCACTTTTGTTTGAAAAAGACTAGCATTTTTTTTTAAAAAGATTTTATTTATTTATTTGACATACAGAGAGAAAGATCACAAGTAGGCTGAGAGGTAGGCAGAGAGAGAAGGGGAAGCAGGCTCTCCACTGAGCAGAGAGCCCCATGTGGGACTTGATCCCAGGACCCTGAGATCATGACCTGAGCTGAAGGCAGAGGCTTAACCCACTGAGCCACCCAGGTGCCCCAAAGAGTAGCATTTTAAACAGAGAGATTTTGTTTTTGTTTGTTTTGGGGGGAACAAAGGTGGGTTGGCAGTGCTTGCTGGTTGGTTTATACCTGTGCATCTAGGAGCAACCCCATATGCATAAGCGTGAGCATTGCTTTATAGCTTGGTGTAGGTTTGGGGATCCAGTCTAAGGCTGAGGTAAGGTGAGAACAGGTAGGAGCCCCAGCCCTCCTGGAGTTCCTTACCTGCAGTATCCCCTGACCTTAGAAGGGAAGGGGAGTTCCCTTTCAGATAGACTGAATTCAGTGTTCAGTTTTTAGCAGAGACATGGAGAAAAACATCATTGCCCTTGACTAAAAAAGCAGAAATTTAACCATCTGGTCCCTAAGTCCAAAAGGACTTATAGCAAGACTATGGTGTCAAAATTTCTGATAACACTAAAAATGAAAATTAGTTTAAGCCACCAATAGACTGTCCTCTGTTACAATTTGAATATATTATACTTAGTATGCTATCTTTCTATTGTTGGATTGTAGGTTATTTTCATAATAGTACTATAATAATTATTTTTAACACATGTTTCTTTTGATCTGTTATTTCTTTGGGGTAGATTCCTTGAGTGGAATTACTGGTATCAGTAGTAGGACATGTTAATAGTCTATTTACAGTCAAATTATTTTGGGGGCAAAATTTCAGTTTATCTTTTCACACTAAGTTTTTGATTCTTGTTTTGTTTGTTTTTATTTTTGCTTTTGCCCTTGCTAGACAGGTTACCTTGTTTTACTTTTTTAAAAAGTTTTTAAATGTTAATTCCAGTAAAGTTAACATATAGTGTTGTATTAATTTCAGGTATAAATTTAGTGATTTAAAAATTCCATACATTACACAAACCATAAGTGACTCTTAATCTCACAAAACAAACTGAGGGTTGCTGGGGGGAGGGGGTTTGGGAGAAAGGGGTGGTATTATGGACATTGGGGAGGGTATGTGTTTTGGTGAGTGCTGTGAAGTGTGTAAACCTGGTGATTCACAGACCTGTACCCCTGGGGATAAAAATATATGTTTATAAAAAATAAAAAATTATATTAAAAAAAATTCCATACATTACTCAGTACTCATCATGGTAAATATTCTCATTAACCCCAACACCTATTTCACCTAGCACCCCCTCACCACCTCCCCTCTGGTAATCACCAATTTGTTCTCTACTGTTAAGAGTCTGTTTCTTGATTTATCTCTTTTTTTTTCTCTCCTTTGTTCATTTGTTTTGTTTCTGAAATTCCACACATATGAATGAAATCATATGATAACTGTCTTTCTCTTACTGACTTATTTCACTTGGCATTATCCTCTCTAGGTCCATCCATTCTGTTGCAAATGGCAAGAGTTCATTCTTTTTTTATGGCTGAGTGATATTCCAGTCTGTGTGTGTGTGTGTGTACATATATATGTATCTTAGAAGAGAGATAGATAGAAGACATATATATTTATAGAGTTTGCCCATTCATCTAATGATGGACACTTGTACTGCTTCTATAATTTGGCTATTACAAATAATGCTGCATTAAACATAGGGCTGCATCTATCCTTTTGAATTAGTGTTTTTGTATTCTTTGGGTAAATACCTTGTAGTGCAATTACTGGGTTGTAGAGTCGTTCTATTTTCAACTTTTTGAGGAAACTCCATACTGTTTTCCACAGTGGCTGTACCAGTTTGCATTCCCACCAACAGTGTGTGAGGGTTTCTTTTCTTTGCATCCTCACCAACACTTGTTGTTTTTGCTTTTCACACTAGTTTACAATACAATTTTTTTCAACTTAATTTCAACAACACTAATACTTTTTGAAACATGCAATTGACCAGATTTCATGTGTTTTAGGAATAATGAACAAGGCAAGGAATTTGAAAAGTATATATACATATTGCTTTCATTTCAGTATTGCCATTTTCCAGTGTGTGTTGTTGTTTCTTTTGTTATCTGTGCTATTAGTACTTTAAAAATACCAATATATCATAATTGGCAAATCATTATTTATCCTTATGTGCCATTGTTTTTTATTTTATTTTATTTTATTTATGGTAGTTCTGCAAATAAATTTATGTTATTAGCTTTTTAAATTACAGAAGGAGTGTGTGTATTTATAGCATATATAAAATAATATAGAGATCTTTGTCCCTGGGCCACATGTTCACAATGCCACTAACTTGAAAGATAACCAATGTTAACAGACTGATGGATAGTCTTTTACATATTCTGTATGTTTAGACAAACATATGTACACATATTTTATTTTTTTCTTAATAAAACCTAATCCTGACAAAAGTAATCCCTGCTTACTTTAGAAAATTTAGTAGGATAAAATAATATATGACTCAAATAATCAAAGTTGCTGTATTTTGTTTCATCAATTTTTTTATGTTCTAAGAAGTGTCTAACAATCACAAATAATGAAAAATTGAATACTGTGAAGCTATTAAAAAGTCACACAAGTATTTTCTTTTTAATTATCTACAAAATTGTTATGGTTATTTTATGTATACATAATATATATTTTAAGCCAGTTCTAAGACTTTTTTTTTTTTTTGAAGATTTTATCTATTTATTTGACAGACAGAGATCACAGGTAGGCAGAGATGCAGGCAGAGAGAGTCGGGGAGGCAGGCTCCCTGCTGAACAGAGAGCCCGATGTGGGGCTCTATCCCAGGACTCAGATCATGATCTGAGCCAAAGGCAGAGGCTTTAACCCACTGAGCCACCCAGGCACCCCTCCCGTGACTTTTTAAATTGATGTGTAGTTGACACATAATGTTTCCATTGGTTTTAGGTAGATAACACAGTGAGGTTGTGAGACGTTTTTGCAATTCTAGAATAATAAATAAAAAAGATAATAGAAACACTTCTGTCTTATTGCTGCCTTTAATGGAAAAATCTCTAGTCTTCCTTGACACTGAGAATAAAGAAATAATTCCATTATTTGGTGTGCTGTTGAGTAGTGGTTTTAGATGTTCTTTATCATGCTCCATAAAATCACATCCTATTTCCACTTCCTAAGTTCTTGATGTCTAGTTAAAACAGAAGGTTTAGTGAAGGATTTTTTCAATGCATTAACTATGTCTGTTGAACTGATCAATAGCTTTATATTTTTAAGTGATCAGTTTTCCCTAATAAGATTTTCAAATTTTAAACCTACATGTATTTGAAAGTCTTATTAAATTCAAATTATTTTACCATGGCACATCATCTGAAGAACTTAAGGTCCCACTAGATCTCATTATAAGTTAAAATTGTAACTGCTCGTATAAAATAGTGAGTACAGATATTAGAACTCCTATTTACCATGGACTTGTGAGCCCCCACTGTGCTTTGTACGGGATCCCGTTCCCTGCTGTCCAGAAAGTGCTGCCAGGCAGAACCCTGGAGTAACTGTAGGGCTCATCTCATTTGTTTGTTTCTTCGGGATCACAAGTCCTGCCTTATGGGGTCCAGTATCTATAAAGAGTTCTTTTTAAAACAAAAAAGTTAATCATTTATTTGAAACAGAGAGGGTGACAGAAATAGAGCACAAGAGGGGGGAGTCAGAAGGAGAAGCAGACTCCTGACTGAGCAAGGAGCTGATGTGGGTGGGGCTCGATCTTAGGATTTTGGGATCATGACCTAAGCAGAAGGCAGCTGCTTAACTGACTGAGCCACCCAGCTGCCCTAAAGAGTTCTTTTTTACATATTGTCTAATTTTTTAGTTGTTTTTGGTGGGAAGGCAAGTTGATTCAAATTACTACATTATGGTCAGAACTGGAAATCTAACAGATATAATCTTAAGGCAAAATGCAGACAAGTTATATGGCTCAACACTTTTTCTTTTCTTTCTTTCTTTCTTTCTTTTTTTTTTTTTTAAAGCTTTTATTCATTTGAGAGAGAGATAGAGGGAGAGAGAGTGAGCACAAGCAGGGGGTGGCAGAGGAAAAAGCAGACTCCCCACTGAGCAGGGAGTGGGTACATGCTTGACATGGGGCTTGATCCCTGGGATCATGATCTGAGCTGAAGGCAGATGCACTTAACTGACTGAGCCACCCAGGTGCCCCTTTTGTGTCTTTTTTTTTTTTTTTTTTAACAAAAATTCCATTTGGACTTTGGTAGGAAAGCTATGTAAATGTTCTATTTAGTACACAAGACACAAAATTTTTCCTAATTCCAGATTGATCACTGTACTGGCTTTAATCAGAAATCATCTTAAGATGTAGACTATTAACTAGTTATTACATAAAGGAACAAATCAGCATCAGTTAAATATAAATGGAAATAATCTGTTGTACTCTTACCAATATTTAAACAAAATTGATCCAACTAGTAAGTTGGATCAGGGGAATTTTGGTTCGGGGAATTTTTTGAGCTCACTTAGAATGATGGGATCTTTGGGGGTAGTGTTATTCTTAATAATAAGAGGCGTACATAATCTGTAAGAGGCATGCGCTGAGGTTTCCATGGGTGAGAAAAACTGATCGCAGAAGAAAAAAAATCATTTAGGCTAAAAAAAGAAATAGTGGAATTCTTTTCTGTACATTAGAAGAACCAGATGACGGCATCTTTACTGAGAACCTGTCCAAGGCCAATTATAAGAAAAACAATTGTTCCTAGGGCTGGCATTTCTGCTGTTGAAGGACTACTTGTTTGTGATGAGAACAGATGTGGTTGTTGACAAAAATGACAAGTCTTAAGGAATAACTGAAGCAGGGAGGTTTTGTATTAACTGACAACTCAGAATAGTTACACTGCAGTTTTTGTGAGAGTTTAATCATGAGCTGACAATAATCTCGCCTCAGCCAGTGTTACCTGAGGAATCTGGTATTTGAGAGAATCTAACAGACATGTTCCCTATTTCAGTCTTTAAAATTACCTCCTGTCTTAGCCTAAATCCTGAGAATGCGAGACTCTGGGGTACTTTGTGCACCTTCTCTCCCAAATGTTTTCATTAAATTTTACATTAACTTTACGCTCACCGTTTTTATGAAGGGTGGTCCCAGTGGAGTTCTTGTAATCACATAATTTTATAATCGTATAATTGAAGTGATGTGTTACTTGGTGTGTTTTCTACGGGGTTTCATGTCATAAATTCCTGCTTGAGTTTTGTTCCAGGAAGTAGCACAGACTACAGAGACAAATGTGTGTACTTTGTCAGATAATGAAAAGAATGCTGTTCAACATGTCCCTCTTTGTGTTTCTACTGGCAGAAAACATGAAGCTCAGTTCTGTGCCCAACCCAGATTGCCACTTACTTCAAACCGAGTTTAATACCTGCTTGCCTTTTACTTCATTGATATGATTAAAACGGTTTTATTCCAGATTACTCTGGTTTATGTTTACCTTGTAAGACAGTTGAAATGTTTTTGGAAGAATATGGGATCTACTCCCTAAATTTAAAAGGAAAGGGAAGGAAGGGAGAGGTATTCAGAGCAGGTGGTCTGGACTGATCACAGGCTAACAAGAGAAACTGACGAAAGTGATTTTGGAAATAAGGGCACATTCAAAAGTGTAACATTTGGCAAAAACCATGAAGCTCTTAAGAACTGAGCAGGGATCTTGGGATTTGGCCATATTACTAGATCCATGTATCAATGAAAAAGTGACCAGATATCAGGGATTTGAGAAATTAGGCGGTAAGAAATAAAGCTCAGAGAAATAAATTGTCTATTTAATTAAAACATGAAATATGCAAGGAACAGGAGATGTGAAACACAGTAGCTGAGGCATTTGCAAGCCGGGGATCTGATTTAGAGAAGAGTAGGAATATATAATTTTATATTTTACTTCCGTTTCTCATTATCCTCTGCTAAATATGCTGTTTGGTGTGATCTAAAGCACTTGTTCTCCTTTGACTAAATTTTCTTTTAAAGGTTTTATGTTCAGGTGATTAAGAAAATATCTCTGTTGCGGGGCACGTGGGTGACTCAGTGGGTTAAAGCTTCTGCTTTCGGTTCAGGTCATGATCCTAGGATCCTGGGATTGAGCCCCGCATTGGGCTCTCTGCTTAGCAGGGAGCCTGCTTCCCCCTCTCTCTCTGCCTGCCTCTATGCCTACTTGTGATCTCTATCTGTCAAATAAATAAATAAAATCTTAAAAAAAAAAAAAGAAAATCTTTGTTGTTTTTAAGGGAGAATTTATGTTCATATGCTTTGTGTCATTTATTTTTCCAAAAAAATGTAACTTGCTAGTTTTCCTAGCCTTTTCATATATGACCAGTTTTTATTTTATCAGTGAATTTTTTTTAAGCCTTCAGTAGAGCTTGGAGACCAGCAGCAAATCATAAAGGATCATAAAATCATACAAGATTTGCTATAGTGAAAGTCTCACAAAGGAAGAGACTACATTTGTTGGGTTTGCTGCAGGATCCACCATGATACCCGGCCCGGTAGACACCTGAATGAGTCAGTGGAGGGCCGTATGAATGAGTAACTCCACGTCAAGGATCTGTGGCTCATAGGACAACTGGTATCGGAAGTGGAGGCATCTAAGTACCTTTAGGGGAGAGGCAATGCTATCCATTCACTGTACTGAGGATATATAACTTTATGATATAAATTTGATGTATGATATATGGCATGATATACATACGGTATGATATATATATATATATATGACATAGAGGGTTTTATGATCATGCTTCTCTTTGGGACTGGTGAGCTGCAGCATTTCTGCGTCTGACACTGGACACAGGATTTTGTTCGAGAGCATATACACTTGGGGAGTATCTTTATATGTTAACAAGTGTGCTTGGGATCTCTCCAGAGTAGTTCATACTTGGAGAACTGAGATCTCTTAGCACCTGCCATGACTTATATGAGGGATGGACCCCTCAGTATTTGTTACTTGTGGATGAAACAAATGTGTATTGTGTGTAAGGAGACCGGTATTCTAGGCTCGGATCTGCCCCCTCTTTGCTGAGCGCAGGTTGTTCCAGCTTTTGGAGTTTCAGTGTGCTCTTCTATGAAAACAACGGTGTTGCTTTTCTGATGTGTTTTCTAGATCCAAAGTTGTATGAGTCTATTTTAGGGATCAGGTCTGCAGTATTTCATATACTTCCATCGGGTCTACTCATTCCTTGCAACTTGCAACCTTGCAACTGAGAAACCACCTATTCTTAGTCATTTCTTTTTGGAGAATTAGGTCAAATCAGGCCTCTGCCCTTGGCCCTTATTCTAGGGCACAGGTTCTCAGAAGATGTCTAGTGCTTTCGCTGTAAGAGCTGAGCCTTCCACTCGCGCACAGGTAGTTTTAGCGAGCTCATAACTTAGTTTACCGAGATGAGTTCATGCATAACAGAATTGTCACACACTTGCTTATGAGATTACTGTGTCAGCCAGCTGGGTACAAAATGAAGAGAGCAACACTGCATTTCACCACCTCTGCAAAATAGAAAGTGTTTTTGTTGTTTTTTCAAGTTTTTAATGTTCCAGCATACAACTGTGAGATAGAGAAAAATGTTATGCACAACTGGGTTTTAAAAATCGGGTAAAAAAAACAATGACTCCTCTGTTCTTCTTGATGATTCCAAACAAATAAAGAGCTATACATTTGAAAAGGATGAAGAAAGTTTTTCGTTTCCTTTCTTTCTTTTTTTTTTTTTTACTACCTTCTCATGACATTCATTTTGCGGTATTCATTAGAATGAAAGAAGGAATTTAAACAAACAAAAAAACTCCATGCCGATGTTAATATTTTTTGTTCCCAGTCCCCCACATCTGATCACCTCTCCCTGCTTCTCTGTCCATGTCTTTTCTAGTCCTCCTCATGGATGAGGGTAAAAAGATAAATTTGTCGCTCTAGGCAGGGGTCATGGAGAATCCAAGACTGGAGTGAGGACAGTCAATTAGGAAGTGATTGTGATTTTGTTCACCCAAGCCAGGGATGAGAGTCTGAATGACGACGGGCTCAGCAGGGATAAGAGAAGCTTGGTCTTGAGAAATGTCAGTTACCCAAAAGGTCTAAATCAATGATAAGAAATCTGGAAAGACTTGCTCTTCTCGCCTGGAGGCCTGGTAGAGGGTGTAGCACCAGCTAATGAGAGATGACAGCTGGTTTGGGGAGAGAAGGTCTGTTGGGAAAATGTGTGGTTTGAGCTGTCTGAAGCCTCCCAGAGGTGATGTCCAAGAGATAGTTGATGACGTAGATGTGTTACTAAAAGGGATTTGCAGGACTGTGAGATTGATGTAATTGCTTCTATTTTTAAAGCCAGGCAGCTGAACTAAAGAGGTTAATTCACTTAGAAAAGTAAATTTATAACAGATAACACACTGGACACTCAAATTCGTGTGCATTCTGTCCTTTAAACAGTTGGAATGTCTTTAAAATAAAGGTGTTGGGAATCTTCTGAGAAAGCAAAGGTTTTTCTCTGAGAAATCTCTGTTTGAATGCCTTCTTGTCATCAAAGGAAACTGTGTTTGAAAAAAGCGAAAGTCTGGAAGAAGTTTTGACACTAATATATCATGACCTTCACCTGCCTCCGCACCTTTATCTTTCAAAGTGGGTACTTGCTGCCCCTGAGTCAACACACATGCAACAAACATGGGCTTTGGAAAAGATCTGGGAGCTACACAGACCTCGGTGGCTCTGGGGTTTGCTGATTCTACTTCCTATCAAATAAACCATTTCATTTGATGCTGTGGTTCCTGTGGTTACCATTCAGGTAGGGGGTCGAGAGAGTTTACAAGCAAAGCAGTGAAGTCGCTCTTCTAGCACTGTTGGTAGCCAGATGGCTTCATTCTGTTCTTTTTCCTCTCCCTTCTCCTCCCTCACAGCCTTTTTATTCCTCTTCACCCAACACCAATCCTTCCCCAGCCCCAGCACTGACCACTTAACTCCCTTAGTTATGAGCTTTCTAACTGCCACTCTTTGTTCCCGCTTTCCCTAGTGATAGTGGGAACTCTGGTACCACGTAAGCCTGGTTTTGACTAAGAAGCCAAAATGCCGCTTATAAAAAGAGAGGGTCCTGCGGAGCTTCCTATTCTCAGCCTGAGAAAAATGCTATACCCTCTCCTAGCCTCTCACAGCAGGATTGCACATTGGGACAGCCTGACGCATCTCATCACTGCCATTATACATCCTCCTTATGGGATGGTGAAAGCAACCTTTAAAAAGGATCTTCCCAAATATTTCTTTGATTCTTAGTTCTTTGCCCTAAATTTTTGTTGTGCCAACCGGTGTAATCTCAGTCACTTTTTTCATCTGAAGCCATTTTATTCCATTACCTACACTTCCGTGCCATGAAACTGCCATGAAATTTTTATAGATACATTTTTAAAAGTACCACAAAAGTGGGGGCCATATATCTTATAATACCAGAACGTGGTCGTATGACTCTGTATTTTCAGATCTTGAATCTGATGGTCCCATGAGGCTTTATAGACTACATAGTCAATGCAACCGGGTTTGAAATTTTGGGTGCCTGGGCTGACATTTCTCATTGGCCCCCTACCAAGGGTTTTAGTAACTATATGAAATGGGAGGCCCATTAATGGATATAAAATAAGTTAAAAGTATCCACTTTCAATTGATAAGTTTAAAGAAGATTCTCTTAGCAATGGAACATCTGAGAAAGCATGCCACTTACAGGTGAAGGTGAATAAAGACAAGCTTCATGCTGCTGAAAGGCAGAATGCAAGATTGGTCAGGTAGGAAATGTCTGAGGTGGGGAAAATGCACTCCCGTGCTCTTCCAGTAACATGAGTCTTTTCTTCCAAGATGAATCTCTGGTCTTTTATTTGCTTATTTTTGGTTTATTTCCGCTACAGAATTTTTCTGATAATGCTGGTCTTTTGCTGTAATCAGGGCTGTGACAACCCTTCAGCAGTCCTTATGCAGCATTGTCTTGTTTGCATAGGATCAACCGGGCTTTAGCAAATACTGTCCTTCAGTGATGTGGGCGGAAATGATCTGGCAGGAGCTCTGGTGACAGGGAAGGTTCTATCTAGGACATCTCATTCCCAGTGCATTGTGCAACCCATCCAGTGCCTTTTCCTCTCCACTTAACAAACACGGCTCTGTATTGTTCTAATCTTCTTTATTCCATTGGACTAATATGTCTATTCTTTTGTGAAAGTCATGCATGGCATGAAAATGTTTGACTGTGATTAAAAATTGTTAGCCTTCACTTTTAGTTATAATAATAATTTGCAGATACCAGATTTGCAAATTATTTAAATAGGTCAGTTCCGGACTCCTAGCCTTTATGCCCCTCTCCCTCTCCTTGTCTATTGGTTAAGATAGGGATTTTAGAAGAGGACATTGTAAATTGGAATAAAAAGTATGATGATGAGAACTTTCCTCTAAAATATATACACAACAGAACCACCAGGAGGGCTTGTTCAAATACAGATTGTTCCACCATTCCCAGTCCTTTTACCCCCAGAGTTTCTGACCCAATAACCTGGAATGGGGGTGAGAATTTATTTCTTTTTCTTTTCTTTCTTTCCTTTTTTTTTTTTTTTTAGATTTTTATTTATTTGGCAGGCAGAGATCACAAGTAGGGAAAGAGGCAGGCAGAGAGAGGGGGAAGGAGGCTCCCCACAGAGCAAAGAGCCCAATGGATGCAGGGCTCGATCCCAGGCCCTGGGATCATGACCTGAGCTGAAGGCAGAGGCCTTAACCCACTGAGCCACCCAGGTGCACTGAGAATTTCTTTTCTATCAAGTTCCCACCCACATAAGCTGATACTGTGGGTCTGGAAATCACGCTTTGAGAATCACTGCTCTATGTCAAATGTAGTATTGAACTGAAATTTTTCTCTTTCCTTTGCTTTTCTATTCCATGTGTTATATCTTTCTCTATCTACTCAGTCCTGTCTCTTTAAATGGATGGTGGCAGCCATGATCTTGCATATCAGGGAAACCTCAAAGCCTACCTATCCTCAGCCATTGTCTCCTTAGCCCTTCACAGGTTCCTTCTCTTTGCCCTCAACATGCACTCACATTCCCCTTTTGGCTCTATGGTTGGGCTTCCACTGTGTCCCTCGTCTTCTTGATGATTCAGTTCAGAAGAACTATCTTGGGCTGACCCAGAAATTCCTTAAAATCGAAAACTAGTATTTTTACCCTTTTCTCTTATACAAAATAGTAGATCAGAGACACTTGGCCAATTCCCACTTCCTCTTCTTAACTACAGCACCTAGATTAGAATTGACCAGTGGGCTGGATCCCTGGATGGATCTACACCTGCTTCTCTTCTAAGGGAGGGGTATTGAATTTTTGATCTATCTCTTTAATTTCTTTTTTTCTGCGTCTGTGCTTAAACACAGGCTGCTGGAGTCAAATAGTGGAATGGAAAAGCAAACATAGGGAGGGAATATTCAGCAAAACTTCCACCTAGGTACAATAATCTCTCTGGTCTGGGGCTTTTTCTCCGCGCTATGTGGTTTGCATGTACCACAAAGCCTTCACAACGTACAATATAATAAATAATTAGGATTGCTAAAATTTACAGACCGTCTTAATAAATGCCAGGAGTAGACTTACGTTTCCGTGCCTTCTCTCATACATCACAACACACGATGCAGGTATCACTATATTCTTCTGTGAGGAAAGTGAATGTTAGAAATCTAAATCCTTTGCTCAAAAATCCCTCCGTTAGTCATTGCTAGTGCTGGTGTTTGTGCTCAGAGCTCATCTCAAAGTCCATCATCTTCTCAACTCCATCATGTGCAGTCAGTAGGAAACTTAAAGAAAGATTACTTTGAGAGGGAAAAATAACTTTGCTGGTAGAAGCTAGCTGCAGCTCATGCTAAGTGATCTGGTAACTAACAATAATAATGGTAATAGTAATAATAAATATTGATAACATCTATCATTACTATATTCTAGGCTCTGTGCTTTACGTGACTTTCCTCACTTAATCTTCAGAACAGCAGTAGGATACAGATACAGGTACTACTGTTAAATCAATAGTAATTTCTAGTCCTTTTTTTTTTTTTTTAAGATTTTATTCATTTATTTGACAAAGAGAGAGCACAAGCAGGGGAGTGGCAGGCAGAAGGAGAAGCAGGCTCCTTGAGGAGCAGGGAACCTGTGAGGCTCTATCTCAAGACCCTGGGATCATGACCAGGTTGAAGGCAGACACTTAACTGAGTCACCCAGGTACCCCAGTGCTTTCTAGTCTTAATGACTTTTATATGCATTGCAGTTTAATCAGTTTACTTTTTGACATTATCCAAGTTTATAAACTTCCTTGGCCCTGATTCCTCATCTGTAATATAAAGTGGTTATTTTACGTGATGGAGGTTTTCATGCCACTAGCTCCAACATCCTCTAATTCTGTGAAGTAGAGGCTGTGTTCTGAATTTTGTCCATCATTCCAAATTCTGGCTTTCATTTCTAGATGAGCAGAAGATGAGAGACATTCTTACTATTTTATGATAGACTTTTACTCACACAAGTCTCCTGTAGGTTTTTAATTAAAATATTCTCATGAAAAAATAAATAGAATAGAATCTTAAAATGTAAAAATTCTCTTCCTATTCTTATTCTCCTGCTCCCTGTCTCATACCCAGAAGAAATTATTTTTAAGTTTGTATAGATTCTTTAAAATTCTGTGTAACAAAATCAATTTCCAAACTTCCTCTCCCATAGACACCCAGATTTCCTTATATCTAAGATGTGAGTAAAACAAAAACATTCTGGAATAGTGGTAGGCACGTGGCTTTTTGGATGTGAATGCCCATATTTGAAAGAAAGAAGAAAACAACAAAACCTAATAAGGTCTAGTTTTTGGAAAAGTTGAATTTGGCACAAAAAATGGCTTCAGTGTTTTTCACCAGTTTATGGGTGTTCTCAGAGTTCTTCTGGGAGTGGGGCAGTAGAAGCACCTTATTGATCTGGTAGCCCAGCTCCACCCAGTGGGGCAGGTTGAAAGCAGCGGTCATAGTGGGCAAGAGCGTACACCTGGGAACCAGACCATTTGGATTCGAATCCCAGTGCTGACACTTTCTCTCTGTGCGCCTTGGACAGCTCACCTCTTTTTGCCTCAGTTTCCCCATGTGTGAAGTTGTTCTGAATGTTAAGTAAATTAATATTTGTTAAGAATTTCAGACAGTGCCTAGAATATAGTCATGGTTACATAAAGGTCTGCTAAATAAAATAATGGAGAATTTCTTTCTATGGTTTCTACTGATAGATTTTCTTCTTCATAGTTGTTCCTGAATGCCTAGTATGGAGTTTGGTAAATTTTAGTGGCTCAGTTAATATTTTTGAATGAGCAATGCTTGAAAATTTCCAGAATTAAGGATCAGAACTTCATGTATAAATTCATATTCTAGTTGGATAGCTCCAGAAAATAGAAAATATTTTCCTTTAGTAAGTAAAAAAAACTGGGCCACCTGTAACTTCCACCCATTATTCCTGGTTCCAAATTCTATAGCAACTCACTGTAACTCCTATACATTGATTGGTGACATCTCGTCGCATATTTTGAAGATGGTTTGCCTGCTCTTCTGCTTTTTAGAGCGAAGCATTCCTTGAGATATATTATATAGCGTGATACCTAGATACCTTATATTGACTACCAACACTTTCCTTTCAGAACTTTGCCTCCTGTGACCTTAGCCTGCTCATAAAAATTTTGGATTGTTAGGAATCCCCAGTGTGACATTCCACCTGACTAGTGATTTTTTTTTTAAAATTTTACCTAATTGATCCATCTTAAAGACTCAAGTCTGTGATAAGTTAGTATATTAATTCAAGTTGCATTATTTATGTTTCATAGGGGTTTTATTTGGTATATAGAAATAAACTCAATAATTACAACAAATACATTAAGGTTTTAGAATATGTGGTTTTTGTTTTCCTTGTTCTGTAAATTGGTAAGCAAGACATAAGAATAAACAGTTGTGGTTTTCGGGGTGAGGCAGACCCGAGTATTCATCGCAGGTTGTGTTATCCTGGACAGGGTGCTGTCTGAGCTTCTTGTACATAAAGCAGAAGAATTACATGCAGTAATGTGTGTGTAAGCAGTGAGCTCCAGACTTGCTACAGAGTAGGCCACTTAGGAATTTTTTATTTTATTTTATTTTATTTTTAAAGATTTTATTTATTTATTTGACAGAGAGAGAGATCACAAGTAGGCAGAGAGGCAGGCAGAGACAGAGGAAGGAAAGCAGGCTCCCTGCTGAGCAGAGAGCCCGATGCGGAACTCGATCCCAGGACCCTGAGATCATGACCTGAGCCGAAGGCAGCGGCTTAACCCACTGAGCCACCCAGGCACCTGCCACTTAGGAATTTTAGTTGTCTTCAAAGGCAGCACCAGTTCTTTCACTTCAACAAACCTTAATCAGGCCCTGATCATTTTTACCTTGATGATTATGCTTCCTTCTTTCCTCCTTCCCTCCCTTCCTTCCTTCCTTCCAATTTTTCCTTTATTTTGCTCCCAGAATTAAAATTCTTAAACAGATTTTTATCATATTACTGGCCTTCTTGGAAATCACTGGTGACATCTGTGCATAAAGAAGAAAGTCATTTTTGCACAATCAGATACATGACTAGCTTTTTAAGCTACTATCCTGGGTTCACTATCTGACCATTTTTCTTCTTATACTGTGTCCTCCTAGTCAGACAGGCAAGACAGCCATATAGCAGATGCTTTCGTATCCTTGGGCCTTTGCACACACAGCTTCTCTAATGTAGAGTGCCTTCTACTCTCTGCTTTGTAGTAACCCTTTACTTTACCAAACCCTTCCTATTCTCTGTATTTGATGCAAATACCTCCTCCTCTATAAAGCCATCCCCAAGTCTCCCAGACAGAATGTATCATTTGCTTTTATAATACTGACACATATTTGTCTCTTTGGACATATAAATCATTGTATTTTAGCTATTCATTTATGTGTAATTGTAGTTGTAATCACAATTAGTATCTTATAGTTAAAAATATTTCTATTTGTTTCTATATATAATAAAACATATATATATGTATGTGTGTGTGTATAAAATATATAGTGGAGATAAAAGAGTCTCTGGATGTGGTAATAGTTTAGTAATTCAGATAGTATTTCTTCAGGCTTACAACGTATAAATCATTATCCTAGGTGTCCAACAGGTGTAAGGAACGATTTAATTTCCTACCTTACTCCATAAGGTTGCTACTAGTTCTTTATTTCATTGAGCTTTAAGATCTATCTTGTTTGCTTAGTTGTTGCTGCATAACAAAACTCCCCAAAATGTCATGGTCTAAAATAATAAATACTCCTGCTCAGGAGCCTATAGAATGGTTTTGCTGACCTGGGTGGGCTCAGATAATTTTACAAGAGCTCATTCATTTATCTGTGCTCCACTGGCAGGCAGGCTGGATACAGAGCAATCTAACAATACATTGGGCAGAATGAATTAGCTTTATTCCACAGGGTCTCTCACCTTTCTAACAAGTTAGTGGCAGGGGGGTAGGGGTACATTTTCCTAGTAATGGCAGAGTTCAAGTGGAAGTATGCAAGACCTCTTGAGCGTCAGTTTGCAATGGGCACATCATCATGTCGGTCATATTGTATTGGCCCAAACAGGTCATAAGGCAAGCAGAGATTCAAGTGTTGGAGAAGTAGACTGCTTGATGGGAAAAGCTGTGAATTCATGTTGCAAAAGATGTGGGTTGAGGGAAGCCCTATTTACAGTCAAGCTGCCACATACCTTTTTTCTTACATAGTAACGTCTCTGAAATTGGTCTTCTATCATTATTGGCTTCAGCCTGGATTTCCATCCAGTTCTTCCAGAGACAATTTGTGTTTGCTTCTGCCAGTTACCTGGAGCATGACCAAACTGAGGCCACTTTCAATTAAATTCTTTTTTGAGGTTTTTCAGACAGTAATGATAGTGTGAATTCAGCCTAAATGGATCCTCACTTCTTGTTTATATTGCAGGGAACATATTACTTCCTTTGGCTTCTCTGTCAGAGTGGAGGCATGCAAGTTGTCTGGTACCATTCTCTGTCAGGTCTTTTTCTTGTTTTCTCACATTGAGGTCAGAACCCTTTGATACCTCCACTTTACACAGGAACTTCCTTTCAACTCCCTGCTTTGGGTGTTTTTCTTTTGTAGTAGTGTCTAGAATAACAGTCTGTCTTACAATGAAAGACATCTTAGATAAAATATGGTATATCTCTACTATACAGATGAGGAATTGAACCATGGTAAGTTTAATTAAGTTTCCAAAGCTCTAGCTGCTAAACAGTAGAAAGACTGAAGCCCAGAGACTCTGGCTATAGAGCTTTTACTCCTAACTACTGCCATTATTTAGTTACAGAACTAAATATTTAACTTTAAAAAATGCATTATGGCTTAGAAATTTCCATGTATCATGCCTTTTATCATCACTAGCCTTGACAATAGATGGGGGTTATATAATTTAATATGTACATACATACATAAAGGATCAAATATAGATAATAGGCTTTGTCTTTCAGGTAATACACATTATTTTGTTAGTGATCTAACTTTATGAAGTTAATAACATATGTTGTTCAATATCTGGAGTAAGTCGATGTAGAGAAACTATCTAAAACAAACAAAAAAGAACCACAACTTTGTAATAATCCTATTATAATTAGCTCTGTCCATCTTTATATAATACTGAATCTCCCCAGGACTATAAGGCCCATTACTATCTTTAGTCTGATAGCTGTGTATAGCTACTAAATTATTCTCTATTAAGAAGAGGGACCATGTAATTATTTAAGTCACTCAAACTCTTTAACTGAAATGATTCATGTGCAATAGACAACTAGCAAATATTAATGAAAAGATAATGAATTAAAATCCCAATAACAGGAACATTTTTATCTAGCTGTGAAAAAGTTATGATTTTGAGATTTCAATATTTACTTTTTTAATTTTGCAAAGAATTACCTTGTTGCCCTAAGCTATTTTTTAATGTCATCTAGCCTTACAGTTTAGAAATATTAAACACTTTTTTTTAAAAAATTTCATGTAAGTTGAGATAAGCTCTGAAATATTTGCCAATAAAGAACCACAAGTTTTAATCAGGCTGCAAGGCAGCAATGGGATATTAAATATTTAAAAACCCCACAAAGTTTCTCTCTGAGCTGCCAACCCTTTCTAAAGAAATGTATTAAAAGAATTCCCTCCAGTCTCCATAAGATGCCCACATTTCATGAATATAGGTAATACCCTTCCCTCTATGCTATAAATAAATCCAAAATTTGTTCTTACTGAAACTCCTAGAAGTAAACCTATGATGCTTTTTCTCATCAAGCTATAAGGAGGTCCGCAAATAGATTTCACCACCTACAAATAGCCAAGCTTTGGTTGTTGGAAGGTGCCGTAAGTTTCTCAGTCTGACACATTGGTACTTGGGTTTTTAGTTTTCTTTCAGTTGGACATGTGCAGTGTCAAACTGTAATACTAATAAATAAGATAAATAGTTTAGAATCTTTTTAATTTCTTAAGGAGATTTCTAGGCATACATAGTTCAACAGATTTGGGTGTTGACATATGTTATGCTGTATTTCAGTTTGGGTAAACAAAACAGTGATCTTCTAATAAATAAACATTTTTCAATTATTTTTTTGGCACAAAGAATCTCTCCAAAATGCCATATTTTACCAATTTTGGCCTCACTTTTTTTTCCTGCTAGGCTTTTACTTGGTATTTTTCTCCTTTCTCTTCTTTTTTTTTTTTCTTCATTTTTTTCATCTTTCTTTTTTCCCCCTTTTCTCTTTATACTGCATTATGTTAGTTCAAAGAGATTTTTGTCTTTCAGTCTCAAAGCATGGCTAAAGTGTTAAATATTTAGCTGTTATTCTTTGTAGTTATTTGGTTGCTATCATACTATGTATTTCTCTTTTAAAGTCAGATTTCAGGCAATGTCCATTGCCTTTAAAACTTCATCTATTTTCAGCATAAATCCATGAAAATTACTTTTGTTCAACAAATTATTGGTGGATATAGCAAAACTAGAGAAGGAATTATAAATAGCTTTTTACTTAGTAGTGTTTTAAATGTTCTATTTGCCTCAAAACAATACAACTAACCAAAGAAAATGTACAGTGCTTTTTAGTTTGAAGAACTAAGTAAAAAACAAAACAAAATAAAACATAAAAGACATTACACTAAGAGCAGGTTTGTTGTGTTGATTTGGAATTTACAGAACTCTTATGGTGTAGAGATTCTGAAAGCTTTTTTTGCTCAACCTGTTCAGAAATGGAATAAAATTAAGTCTGTGTGCTAGTCTGTAGAGATGGCTGGCATAACCTGTTTCTATACATACCTGCCACTCCTCTATCCAAAAAGAGAGTGAAATTCTTCTCCTTATACTTCTGGGCTGGCCATCTGACTGCTCTGATCCATACGGGGCAGAAGTGGCATTCTAGGTCTTCTAGGTCCAAGCTTTACCTGTACTGGGGGCTTCCTATTTCTTCCTGTTGGGAACCCAGGGGCCATGCTGTGAGGAAGCCCAAGTAGCCTTATGGATAGATCCACATGGAGGAGAATCAGGGGCTCTGCCTTTCAGCCCTGGCTGAGCTCACGGATGGTATCAGCTCCGATTTCCTACTGTATGAATTAGAGGACTTTTGGACCTCACAGCTGATGTGAGAAACAAAGGCAGAAGAAAAATTACTACATTTCCTTACTACTTGGGCCCCACTGATAAGTCCTTGAGATGGGCAGAGGGACATTCCTCAAGGAACTCTGCCTGGATGTTGACACTTTGCTAAGGGCAAAAAACAATCTTAGTCTGACCCCCAGGATCTGTGAGTCAACTTTAATGTATAAAAATTCCTTTAGAGGGGCGCCTGGGTGGCTCAGTGGGTTAAGCCGCTGCCTTCGGCTCAGGTCATGATCTCAGAGTCCTGGGATCG
>NC_081558.1:148930545-149007012 GCF_022355385.1 Mustela nigripes | reverse complement strand
CCACTTTAATTACATGAAAGGTCTTTATATATGGAACCTAATAGCACCAGCCAAGCTATTTGAAAAATTTAAGTATTTTATGAAATTTTACAATCTGAAATAACCAATTATGACTTTTTAAATTATTAGACTATAGTGAATCTTTTTATGTAGCGTTTAGAAATATAGGTGTTGTGTAAAAGTAATTACCTGCAGATGCACAGGAACTGCGAAGCATCAGTTCTATTCTAAGGAAAAAGGGAATACAAATTATTATCCAGATATTTAAAAGTAAAAACAAGCCGGCTGATAAAAATTTGGGCATCAGTTCAAAGATAGATTAAATCGATTTCTTGATTAATTTGGTAAAATGCTCAGCTCTCAAGAATGGAGAGAGCCTATTTGGAGACCTGGGACCCTCGGGTATATATAGAGGTCATGTCTGTATTAAGGAGGACAATACATTATTTGCCAAATGTCACTCGTTCTATGTGTTTGTCATGAGTTTCTTGAAAATTAATGATAGTCTTCAGAAATAGCTGCTGTCAGTCCCTGTAGGTTCTGACAACATACTGCATTCATTAGTAGGAGAATTAGGAAATATGACAGCAGGACAAGAAAGCCGATGGCAGATGTTTTACCTCTATATTAGCTGTATGAGTGGGAGGAAAAAAAGCATTTTATTCAGGAAAACAGACACAATGAAGGATGATATGAAAATAATTTATTAAAAACTCAAATGACCTTAGTTGCAAGTAATCTTAAATTTCAGAAAGCTCCATTTCATTTTCACATTATTCAGTGATTTTTTTTTTTTCCTATTATACTGTCTCAAATGCTTTAAAATACTGAAATATCTCCTAAATCCTCAAATCAGGATTCAGGAATTAGTAGGGGTTTTGTTTGTTTGTTTGACTAAATTCTCATCTTTCACATACAGGCAGTACATGTATTTCTTCTAGGCTAACTAAATAATTAACTAAAATACTGTATTCTTTAAGCACTTAAGATAATTAATGGTAATAGTCACAATGATCACATGTCAATACAAATTTTCTTTCTAGTACTGTTAGGTCCGAAATCAAAGGAGTGAGGCTGATACAAAGCGAAGGTCAAGCAAAGCTTTATTTCATTCCAAGCATCGAGAATCAAATTGACCGGCTGGGGCCATCTCTTACAAAGAGGTGACCACTCCCTGCCTTATAGACTAACTTTTATAGAGCAAAGGCCATGTGGTTGGGCCTGGCCACACACAGGTGGCCAGTGAGATTGTAACACACAGAGAAAGCTGCACAGTCATGCTAGGTCACACATGGGTAGCCAATTGAATTACAGTTCACCCTAGTATGTATTTGAACTAGCCTATCACCTTGGTCAGAACTGGTGCCCAAAAGGCGGGACCCACACTCCTTGGTAGCTAGGGAGACAGTATGCACCCCCACTGATTGGATATCTCCACCTGGCCTGACCCACCCTTGTATTTGGGCTTTCTTACATGGGACTGGTTTCCCGGACTTGTTTTTAAGTAAGTTCACTGTGGGGTTGGTGGGGTGGGGGGGGTGGGGGGGAAGGTTAGTTTAAGTTTTACTACATAAACAACAAAATCACCATTTAACCATTTAACTGGATGGAATAGCTCTGGCTAAATAGGCCCTTATAGTACCAGACCAGGAGGTACAGAGAGTCAGACATGTTCAGGAAAAGGATTCTATGCATATGAGATGTATATAAGTGAAGTCGTAAGATCAAAGATAGGGATTTGGGTGTGAAGATACCTTTCAATAATAACAATCCCTAATGTTTATTAAGCACTTCTCATTTAGTCAGCGTGCTCAATACTTAACAGGAATCAGGCAGTGTCAGATTACTGTTAACTGTAATGGGGTGATACCTATGTCCATTTCATGGGTGAGTACGTAGAGTGCGGTGGGATTAAAACCCTTGTCCAGTGCCTCCCAGCTAGTACATGGCCACTAGTTATTTCAAACCAGATTGGATCCAGATCCCAGATTTTCAAATTAGGGATTTACAGAATAGCAGAGTCCCGGGCAGCGATGGTGGTGAACATGGTTGCAGAGGGGTTCTTAAGGTCTTGGTGAAAACTGAGCAAATAATGATTTGCTCCAAAATAAGTCTAGTAAGTGCCCTTATTTAAATAAATGAGATGCTGTGCAGTTTACCTTCATATTTATGTGCTCTTGTCTTTCTGCTTTCTTTCTTTTATGTAAATTAGGGTATTTGATTTGAAATGCAATTTACCTGGCACTAAGCAGGTCCTGTTCTGAATTCCAGGATACCTAGGAAAAGCTTTTGTTAAGGGTAAATTATTTCTCTGTTTCTCATTTTTTATTCCTGTGAATTCATATTCGCTCCCAGAATTCCAAAATTTCAGGTATCAAGCACTGTTTAGATATTGACTCTCTGCTTTCACTGTGAGAGTGACAAGTAGGTGACAAAACAGGAAAAGTGGAGTTGAGCTATTGCAAAGCTCCTCTCTGAAGGGGGTCACCGATTTCAGAACGCTCTGAGCCTATTTTAAGATGTTACCAGGCTGTTTGATCATAGAAGCTTACAAATAATTGTTAACTCTATTTATTTGTGTATGATGGCAAATATTATAGATTAATCTTAATAAAAGGCTTGGAAAATATTACCAGCCCCTCAGTGTCCACCACTGCTCAGAAGAGTTCCAAACTTTTATAAATTTATTCTAATAAATATCTTTCTAGTTTCCTAGTAGAAGGATCAAACAGTCTAAGGCTGGGACTTTCTGCCCATTTGTATTTTAAAAGTCTTGCAAGGTAGGAATATTTGTAGGGGAATTGAATTTTCTGGTTTTAGTAAGTCATGCTAATACAATAACAATGATGATGATGGCTAACCTGTATCGAGTCTTGTTATATGCTTCCGGGAACTGTGCTTAATAAATACTTTTTTTTTTTTTAATTTTACTTATTTTATTTGACAGAGAGAGAGATCACAAGTAGGCAGAGAGGCAGGCAGAGACAGAGGGGGAAGCAGGCTCCCTGCCGAGCAGAAAGCCCGATGTGGGGCTCGATCCCAGGACACTGAGATCATGACCTGAGCCGAAGGCAGTGGCTTAATCCACCGAGCCACCCAGGCGCCCCATACTTTTAAGCATTTATTATCTCATTCAATCTTTATAACAACACTAGGAGGTATTATTCTAAACAGTCCCCTCTTACTGTTGAAATCTGGACATTCTAAATAGCTTGCTCCAGGTCAGACAGTTAGCAATAGAGTCTAGTCTTAAAACCTACAGTCTTCTTCCAGGTTCTAAACTCTTATCAGTATCTAGTAAAGAAGGCCAAGGTCCAGGCAATTATACCTAGATGTTTGGGCAATTGGTTGCTTACTTGGTGCTGGGGCTGCGCTAATGAAATATCACAGTCAAAGTGACTTATACAACAATCATTATGTTCTCACAGTCCTGGAGGCTAGGGTGTCCAAGATCAAGGTGTCAGCAGGTTTGGTTTCTCCAGAAGCATTTCTTTCAGTTCTGCAGTTGGCCGCCTTCTCAGTGTGTCCTCCTACGGTCTTTTCTTGCACTTGCCCATTCCTGGTCCTCTTCTTTTTCTTATAAAGCCACCAGTTCTATTTGATTAGGACCCACCTTATGACATCATTTAATTTTAATTATCTCTGTAAAGATCTTATCTCCAAATCCGGTCACATTCCAAGGTGTGCTGGGCATTAAAGCTTCAGCATATGAATTTTGGGGGATGCAGTTCAGCCCATAACGCCTGATATCACAGATATGAAAGACTAAGTTTTTGTATTTATGTAGTTGTGTCAGGAAGTGTAGGTGAGTATAGGTCCCTGCTTTGTGATGTTAATATAAAGTTACTGCCATTCATTAAATCATTCATTCAAAAAACAAACGCAAAACTCCACATTATTCAAAGAAGGCTAAAGAGAGAACACCTGGAGTGAATCATAATAAACTATGGAAGGAAGTATGCAGAGTACCTCCATTTCTGCAAAAGCTTTTCAAAGTCTTCTTCTTTTTTTGTTTTTTTTTTAAAGATTTTATTTATTTGACAGAGAGAGAAATCACAAGTATGCAGAGAGGCAGGCAGAGAGAGAGAGGGGAGGAAGCAGGCTCCCCGCGGAGCAGAGAGCCCGATGTGGGGCTTGATCCCAGGACTCTGGGATCATGACCTGAGCCGAAGGCAGAGGCTTTAACCCACTGAGCCACCCAGGCGCCCCTCAAAGTCTTCTAATAGTTCAACGATCAACCTTCTTATATAGTCACTTGACTTTTTTTTTAAGGTTTTATTTTATTTATTTTTTTAAAAGATTTTATGTATTTATTTATTTGTCAGAGAGAGAGAGAGAAAGCACAAGCAGGCAGAGGCAAAGAGAGAAGCAGGCTCCCTGCTGAGCAAGGAACCCCACATGGGACTCGATCCCAGGATCCTGAGATCATGACCCGAGCTGAAGGCAGCGGCTTAACGGACTGAGCCACCCAGGCATCCCAAGGTTTTATTTATTTGAAAGAGAGAGAGTGAGTCGGGCGGGGGCAGGGTGGGAGATGAGCAGACTCTGAGCTGAGCACTGAGCCCCATGTGGGACTTGATCTCAGGACCCCGAGACATTATCTGAGTCAAAATCAAGATTCAGGCCATCAACTGACTGAGCCATCCAGGAGCCCCACTATAGTCACTGACTTTTTAAAATGTAGTGTTAAAGAGAATAAAAAGTCTTTAATAAGAATAAAAAATTTGGTTAAAAGCTATTTTTTCAACTATCTGAGCTATCTTTTCTTATTGTACCCATTCCCCAATGTCTGAAGCTGGAGACTTTATTGTTCTCTAAGGAGATAGCAGAGGTGCAAAGAATATGCTGGGCATGAGGTTGTGGAAAAGAAGTCATTGTCGTGTGAGTCCTGAATCTAACTTCAGGACCACATATAAAATAAATAGTCCAGAAAAGTGAAACTCAGAATGTGTACTGAAGAAGACAAGTTTTCTGAGATGTTCCATAACAGAAATTCTCTTATTAATACTTTTGGAAAATTGTACGTACCGTGGTTTCCTTTTGAAGGTTCACAGCGTGAAGCTAATGAAACCATCAGCAAAGTCTTGTGACAAAGCCATTTGATCAAATGTTTTTAAAAAGCAATATTAATATTGCTCCAGATTGGTATTTCTTGGGCCCAGTAGGTATACAAGTTATTCTATAAAGTACTTTCAGTCTCTGTTCATGAGTTAGTAGGGATGATCAAATAGAGAAGTTTAATTGAAAGTACTTAGGATAAGTACAGAAATCAAGTTATGAGAAGTTATGAAGGAAATAAGGCCCAGCATCATGCAGGGCAAAAATGGAAGAGGACAATCAGAAACCACAAAATGGCCCTATGTATTCTAGGATGTCCAAATGATTCAAAACTGATCTGTTTATAGACTTGAATATCTGAAGTTTACAATTGTGACATAGGAAGGTGAGAGTATAATAGAAGTAGAATCCAAGGGTTGTAGAATCACAGGAAAAAATCAGTATTTTTTGTGTGGTTTAGCTTCACCCAGAAGGAATGTGACAAACCATACATAAGGGCATGTGTGCACCATGCAAAATTAAGAAAGCTGGATTCGGTGACACTATCTTACAATTATCTGATGTATTCTCTGGGAGACAACTTTTCATATCAAATGGCAGGATATGGACACTAGATCTTGAATATAAAATCTAATTTCTTTTTCTTTCTTTGCTGCACTAAATAGAGCCCCAATATCTGAAGATTAAACATTTCTGCCCTTTTGAGTTCTCAGTGATTTGGGATCTGGGATTGTTGGGTCATTGATTTCACTGTGAAAGACCTAGAAAAGAACATACCTGAGGAGGTAAAAGAAAGAACTGCTTTTCTTAGGAAAAGAAAAAGAATTTGCTAAAGAGAGCTCATAGGAAGGAGGAATTAACTACGGGAACCTTGGGATCCTGGGAACTGTTTTTGAGAGAGGTTCTAAGGTAGGAATGGGGTTCCCAAAAATGGTTGGTGGAGCTCTGGCAAGTAAGGTCCTGAGCAGCATTGTTCAAGTTCCACTTAGTTTTGTGGACCTGAGACATAACTCTCGGATTTCCTAGTCCTCACAAACAAACACCTTCCCTGGTTTGAGCTCCAGAGCTCTACCAACATTCTTCCTATCCTTGTTCCCTAATGACTAATACTTTTTCATCATCTAGCATTTCATATGCTTACTTCTCAGCAGGAAGGATGCTCATCTATGCCATATTAGTAGGCTATTGCTACAATAATGCTATAAAAGAAACCACATCCAGACTCTGTGACTTAAAAACAATTTCCGTTCATTATTTCTCATGAGCCTTTGGGTTGGCTGGGCTTGGCTATCCTGCTGGGTTCTCTCATGCACTTGCAGTGGGCCACTAGGTCAGCTAAAGACTGGCTGGTCTAGAATGACCTCGGCTGGGATGAGTCTATTCTATGTGGTTTCTTACCCTCCAGCAGGTTAGCCCAGGCTCATTGTCCTGGTGGTGGAAGGAATCAAAGAGAGGGGAAGTGTACAAGGCCTCTTGAGGCCTAAATTCCTCTGTGACCCAATGTCAGTTCTGCCATATTCTTTGTTGTCCAAAGTAATTCAAACGGCCAATGGGGATTCAGTGAGTGGGGACATAGATGCCGTCTGTGGGAAAAGCTGCACAATCAAGAGCTAGGGGCAGGAGAAGGGGAAGGGCAGGGGAAGAATCTGGGTTACCTTCATAAACATACTGCCACACGTGCCTTAAGACCAGGGCCAGTCATCTAGTTGGCACTCTGCATATTCCAGGGCCCCAATAAATCTAAGAAAAATAAAGTAGCATTGTGGCTTCTTACAGGGAGTGATAATGGGACACCCTTCTACCGTGTGCTTGGGGCGAGATCAATTCATTGAGCTCAGACTCCCTGACTCTGGACAGGGATTAATGGTACTCCTATTTTAAAATTCAAAGCAGTTACTGATAGTAAAAATGGGGAGCAATGTGAAGCACACAAAAAACAGAAATTTAGGACAAAGTCATGGACATGTTTGTGGGAAAATAAATTTTAAAGCCACAGGCAGAATTCAGAGGCAGAAGAGCAGAAGAACAGGGAGCAAAACCTAAAAGAGAGTCAGCGCCGTTATCCCTCAGGCACAAGCAAGTTAAAAATTTGGTTGAGACATAGATGAAGCTTGTTACAGATTCTGCTCCGCATCCCGTGACTGGGGCTGCGGCCTGATGGGCTGTGGAACTTCAGCAGAAAGCAGGGATGCCTCCCACCGAGTGCTCCCTGTCCTGTCAGTGCTGCCCTCCAGTCTTCCTTTCATCCCTGAGGTCCTTAAAGAGCCCGTGTGGAATATTAAAATGTTCAGTGGTTATGTTAAATCTCAGTGGAATATATCGATTCTCTTCCTTATTAGTAATCTGAATAAACAGCGTCTGATTCATCTTCGTTTCATCGGAATATGCACACTTTAGAGCAATCACCAACCTTGAGTAATGGTCAGGGAACCTGAAGTTTTTCCTTCCTAATTCTGGATTAGGCAAATTATGAAGGTGGTAGAATATGTATTAGGAGAAAAGGGTAAAAAAACTAGAATAATTTACATTACAAAGTACAGGGTCATTAAAAATTATTCAAGAAGGGGACAGCTTGGGGCACCTGGGTGGCTCAGTGGGTTAAGCCTATGCCTTCAGCTCAGGTCATGATCTCAGGGTCCTGGGATGGAGCCCTTCATCGGGCTCTCTGCTCAGCAGGGAGACTGCTTTCCCCCTTGCTTCCCGCCTACTTGTGATCTGTCAAATAAATAAATACAATCTTAAAAAAAAAAAAAAGAAGGGGAGAGCTTATCATATAGAAGATGGTAAGCATTTGCAACTTGACAAGTGCAAACATTAGCAAGTAGATAAAAACTGTAGAATTAGGGCTCCTGGGTAGCTCAGTTGGTTGAGCGAATGCCTTCTGCTCAGGTCATGATCCTGGAGACCCCTTATGGAGTCCCACATCTGGCTCCCTGCTCAGCAGGGAGTCTGCTTCTCCCTCTGACCTCTCCCATCTCATGCTCTCTCTCTCAAATAAATAAATAAAAATAAAATCTTTAAAAAAGAATAAAAGAAACTATAGAATTGGGGCTCCTGGGTGGCTGAGTCAGTTAAGCGTATGCCATGGGCTCAGGTCATGATCCCAGGGTCCTGGGATTGAGTCCCACATCGGGCTCCCTGCTCATCAGGGCTCCTGCTTCAGCCTCTTCCTCTGCCTACGGTTCCCCCTGTTTGTTCTCTCCCTCTTTCTCTCTGTCAGATAAATAAATAAAATCTTAAAAAAAAAAAAAAAACAACCCTGTTGAATTAAGGAATCTGGATAAACATAAGGAAGTTCCTTCTAGTCATGAGAAATAATAAACTTTCTCTGAATATCCTTGAATGTCAGAGAATGAATCTCAAGCATTCTAAACAATTGAGATTTTATTTCCCGGGGTTGATTCATTTTCCCATTTTACTCATTTTAAAAGTGTAGCACAATATACTTTCCTCTCTGTAGAGTCTCACTGCTTATAACTTTGTTTTATGTATATTTTCACATACCTTATTTTTACTTTTTCCACAATACCCCTATAGAATGGGAGACAGGCTTTATCATATCTTCTGTGTACTTAAGATGAAGAAACTAGAACACCAGCATCTTAACTGTCTTACCCAAGGTCAAATAGATAGTATTAATTCTGATGCTTTTTAAATTAAACATTTTGGGGGGCACCTAGGTGCCTTCTTTGTTAAGGATCTGCCTTTGGCTCAGGTCATGATTCCAGGGTCCTGGGTTCGAGCCCCGCACTGGCACTGGGCTCCCTGCTCCTGCTTGGGGGGGATCCTGCTTCTCTCTCTCCCACTCCCCTTGCTTGTATTCCCTCTCTAACTCTCTCTCTCTTTTTCTCTTTCAGATAAATAATTTTTTAAAAATTAAACATTTTGATGCTATTTACTATTCAACTGTAATATGGGTTTGCAACAGCGACAGATTACTTATTTTTATTTACTTAGAATAAATAATTACTTATTTTTAGTTACTTGGAAGATTCTGTGGCATTCCCTTAGGGTAATTTCACCCTCCTGCACATGGATTTGGTGCCTCCTGGTTGCCTATCAAACAGATTCCAGACTTCTTAGCCTGGATTTAAAGGGACACATTCTCTCTTGTCCTGTTCCTCCCACTCTTCCATTTATCGACCCCTCTAGCATTTCTGTAGCATTCCCTTTCCTGCCCCCCATAATCACTCTGAGAACAAAGTAGATGGCATAGAATGTTAGCAATGGGGTATTCTTAATTCATATATGAATGGACTTCCTCTCTTAAAGTTATAAGGAATCCTCAAGAAGAAAATGGTTTTGTCCATGTGCATCTTTGGAAGGGGCACTGACTTAGAGATACCAGAGATACCGTTTTAATTTATAGATACTTCTCCAAGCAGCTGCTGCTGCTCTCCCAAAGGCGTATTCATGGGCAGGCAGCTAGAGAACCACACTTTCTTTTGTCTCAGCATAAATCATGAAGTGGGAAGTGACAAGGTCAGAGTCTATGTCTGGGAAAGATCATGTCCAGTGTCCTTTCACACACAAAAAGGATAACAGATGGTAGTGTATCATGCTGTAATTTTTATATATGTTCTCCATTTTAAATGTCTATTCTGTTTTTATGTCTTTAAACTCTATTTTATGCGGCAGGGAAAATAACACTAGATTTAGGGTCAGACCAACCTGGAGATGCATCTTGGTTCTACCAGATGTACCGTCTTGGTCAAGTCAGATGGCCTTTTCTAAAATCAGTTTCTTCGCTATCAAATGAACATAGTAAATTATCTAACTAGCAAAGTGGTTGTTAGGTTTAAATAAGATACGCTATTTAGAGATGACCTTCTACACAGTTCTTTTCCTACCCATACTAGGTACTCAAGGTATAATTGGAAAAATGAAAGTGTTCTTTGTTGTCCCCAAATAACTTCATTTTTGTAAACATTCAATCTCCATTTCTGTCTGTACTTGTGCTTCTATGTTAGGGTATACTAGAGCGCTTTTGATATTAATAGCGTAATGATTGAAGCAGGTACTGAACAGCTTTTGCATATTGACCTAGCTGTTGTGTGGATGTCAATATAGAGGGAACAATGAGTGCAAGGACATAGCTTAAAAAGTGGTAAGTGGGGAGGTATAGATTGTAAGTTGCAGTAAGAGCCTAGTAAAAAGACTCCCAAGATGTTAAGATAGTCTAAGGAGATATGATGAATATAAGATGACTTTTGTGGAGGGCAGAAGGATGAATTGGATGTAGCTGAGCAGAGTAGAAGAGATTAAGTCGTCTGGGGTGGGGCGTGGTGAGAGTGGGACATAAATGTCAACACAGTTGTGCTACAATGAGATCACTGTCCTTGAGCCAACGATGGTTTCAGAGCACAGAGGTGTGTGAGAGTATCTGTATCTTTGGTTGGAAGGATGCACATTGTACAGAGCCTTCAAAACCAGGGGAGATTTAACTTTAATTCAAAAACAGAAGGATGTAATGTACATTCCAGATCAAAACAGTGATATATATACCTTTCATCCATTGGTTGTATGGAGAATAAATTGGATGGAAGAGAAAACCTTATTTAGTAGTTTTTGATGAAGGGCATGATGTGAAAGTGAGAGTTTGTAGTTGGTTGTCCTTGGGATGAGGTAAGGAAGACCTGTCATGGAAATATGATGAAGAGGCATATTAGGCAAATTGTTAATTGGACGTAAGGACACAGAAATTCTAGAGGAAGGCAGGAAAATTCCAGTGTTTCTGCATTGGAAGACAACATCATGGCAAAACTCTCATGGTAATTTGGGAAGAAGGTCTGTGTTGTAGGAAATCATGAATTAGGTTTTGAGAATGCTGAACTGGTGGAGGGACACCCACGAGTTAATGTCCTGTTGGCACTTGTTGGTGCTGGAATCAACACAGTTTAAGGCAAGCTCCTTAATGCTATCCTGAACTGGCACTGAAAGACTAACTTCTAGCCTCAACTCTAATCTCATCCTTGTGACAATTTTATGCATAAATGTCGACTGAAGCAACTGGCACAATGAAAAGGAGAGAGAGAGAGCCTGAATCTTAAGCCAAAGGAGATTGATTTCTTTCCCTAATTGCTTCTAGGCAGGCCTTTCATTAATGCATTGGCTAATTATGGTGCTTATGGTAAAGGAAACATCTCTTTGGTGTCTCCTTCTCAGATACATACTGAAGAATGATATTTCTTCAGGTTGCCATGAATTGTGTAGGATACAGTCATCTCCAATTTTTCAAAAACCCTACATTTAAAATGAACACATCTTTCTAGTTTCTAATTCACTGAGCATTGAAAGGAAAAGCCCATGCTATGTCAAGATTCGCTGTCTCCTCTCACATTAACTGAATTGGGAAAATAGAGAACAGGTGAATATTTGAGTTAATAAAAATCCAATCAAATGCATTTTTATCGTGTTCTAAGTCTTCATTATATGAGGTTAGTTGGCCTATGCCTGATGAATTCAGGGTAAAGTGGCTGTAATTTTGTGCCAGCTACAGAAGTATCCAACGGCTTTTATGTCTTCTTTGTGATCTGGTTTCCACTTTCATCTTAAAACAAGTTAGGCATTCAGTAATGTGCCTTCATTGCTTCTTAGTCTTTTCTTCTTTTCAGTCTGTGGTCTCGATCTTAGACTTTCCTACAAGGCCTGTTTACTGACCATTAAATTTGGTTTTGAATATTTTCTTGGAACCCTTTCAAAGTCTGTAGGTACTTTGGGAGGAATAAATAACATTTCCAGATTTCTGCTCAAGGTGATGCCTATGAAAAGCAATGCAGGATACCTTGGAAGCTGTCATTCAGAGAAATCCTCATAAGGCAGGTTCTTAAAGAGGAGTTGGATGAGCCTCATATCCCTCCTACTTCTCATAGAAAGGCTGTAACCTTCATGATACACTGTTACAGTGGATTCTGTCCTTTCTCAATGCTCATGACTTCCTCTGGCAACATACCTACCCGACATGGGCTAAGCACAATATCGAAGTTAGAAGATGATGACACTAATGCCACAGGTCACTGATGGTCTTAGTAATAGAGGTACAAGTCCCCAGTACCATTTCATGAACAAAGGAAATGATCCCTCTTTTAGTCACTTACAGGGTATCCCACTAATCTTTATTTTTTCTTGTTGCAAATTGGGAGGGGAGTGAATACCAAGAAAAAACTCATTTTGTTCCCTGAACTGAGAAGTACAAAGTATAGTGACTCAGTGTTTTTGTGCTGTTTACAACCTGTTCAGTACATTATTTCTAGAAAACCATATGTAAAGATTGCTTCTATTTAAGAATGGTTGATGGTTTCTGCTGCCTCATATGCTGTATTTTTCTTTCTGATAAATGGCAGTGCAATAATTCCAGGATGAATATGATATAAGGCTAAGAGATCAACATTATTTCCTTGGTGAATTGATTACTTTCCTCTGAATTTATAGTTCCTACCAGGACTGCAAATTAATATAGTTGATGTACTTAGTTATTCAGATTCTGCTTTACATTTAAATGCAGGCAACTTAGACATTAAATGTTCCAAGTTTGTAACTCATAATCAGATTGTACATCCTGTGAACAAGAGGAGGTGTTTGTATCATGTCTGAATAGAAAATGTTTTTGAAATAGTGGTGGAGCGCTGTGTGGGATAACTTTCTGTAACATGAAACATATGGCTGGCAGCCCATCTATTATTCATTGTATCAAAATGTATTCAATTCAGCATCTGACTCTTGGTTCACACCTAGGAGAAATGGACACAGGCAGCAATAGACTGGCAAGGTTTATGTAGTGTATATGCACATACATAATATATTATATATGCATGTGTGAATTTACTGTATAGGATTAACATAATTTTAAAATTGTGCTTATGTATGTGTTATAAGAAGTTTTTGTTTTTTTTTTTCAGTTGTACAGCCTTTCTATTTTTGAAAGTGAGTTACTGGGAGAGGGAGAGGTAATCACAAAAGCTGTGATTTTGGTGGGGTGGTGGTCGTTGCTACTTGTGCAAGTCATAATGTAACTCAACACCGTCCTTACCCACATACAGGATTTTAGAACGAAGAAGACCTTTGCAATGAGTTTTCCAAACCTTCTCAGATTCGAGGTTCATCAGTGGAGGACCCATGAAGCAAATGACAGCTGGGGCAGGCCATGCCTCATTGGAGCCTGTGCTCTAATCCGGTTTTTTGCTTTTGCTACTTTACATTTTGCAGTTTTCTTTAACTACGGATGACTGCAAAGTGGTATCTCAATTCTGGCCTTCCATACTTGTTTTATTATGGTTGTCTTCAGGATTTTCTGGGGCACACTAAAATAATAATTTGTTGGATTCTATGTTTTTAATCCTGAATTATGGTATCCACACACACAGAAAGATGATTTGACTATGTAGTATCATTATTTTAAAAATATTAAGGAATAATGATTCTATGTTCCTTAGGTTTAAGGATACAGTTGTGAACAAATGTTGGGTCAAAACTATCATTTCTTTCGGGGTGCCTGGGTGGCTCAGTGGGTTAAGCCTCTGCCTTCAGCTCAGGTCATGATCTCAGGGTTCTGGGATCGAGCCCTGTATTTGGCTTGGGCTTTCCGCTTAGTGGAAAGCCTACTTCCCCCACCCCCACCCCAGTCTACTTGTGTTCTCTCTCTCTCTCTCTGTCAAATAAATAAATAAAATCTTTAAAAAAATATCATTTCCTTCAATGTTCATCACCAGAATCTCGAGAGAGTAAAATCCCACACTAATAGTACTGCACAGTAGAAACCTTTGTTTTCTCAGTTGTGATGGCAGGGAACATTCGAGTCAGGGTCCAGAAGTTGTCCTTTCAAATGAAATCCAAAGTTATCCTGGAGCATATTGGGTGCATTTGGGGATTTGTTGAAAGCATAATTTACTCTGAGTAATTTTTTTTATAGGGGTGTGAAGAAATGCCCTTTTACTCTCGAGATAATTGATGTCATCTGGGTAAATGTAATTGTAATAGAAATACATGTGCATATATTTAGAAAGAACTTGACTCACTGGCAACTTTATTAGCACAGCAGCTGTAGGCTGGAATTTATCACTTTCATATGACCTTGTTGAATACCAAAAACATTAGAAACTGCTAGATACCATGTGTGTACACTTTGCTTAAATTGTTGATTGACCACATAGATCATTTAAAGAGTAGCTACTCTCCGAAGCTGAAAAGCTAAACTCTAAACTTGAACAACATGACACATTGAGTAAGTGGCAACATCTACTGGTTTCCAGAGTTATAAGCAGTAGTTACGAAGATGCAATCTGCTTATCATCTACTATATTGCTTAGTGTTTACCTTTCAGAATATTCTGTTTCTGAAAACCACACAAGAAAGTACAGGAGAAACTAGTTTAATGCAATTTATTATTTAAGAGTTCAAAGTTACCATTTGCTACTTATAAGTAATCTCATGTCTATTTGCTTTTGTTGTTATCTCAATTTTTACTCCAGAAGCAGCAGCATATCTTCTTATGCAATGGAATAATGTGACTCAGAAACATGTTTGTCTTTTATCCATTTTTTCTTTGTGTCCCCAAAGAACAAGATATTTTCTTAAAATATGGGGAAATTTAGATCCATTCCCTTGTCTCTCTTTCTGATTTCTAGCTTCTTTATTTATTCTCTGTGCTGTGCTTAATGAAGCTGCAGTCTAAAAAGGGGAGATGTTATCCAGTTGCTTTCCATCAGTTGCTGTGGAGCTAAATGTTGACAAGGGCTTCTCTGTCAACCCTCTGCGATGTCAGTCTCATGGAATGGTGGGTCTTCAGCTCCTAAATTTCTCTGCTCTGGCACTGATCTTCAGTGGATCCAGGGCAATGAAAGATAAATTGGAGAGGGGCGTGCAGAGAAGACTTTCCTTGTAGTCCAGAATTCTGAGTGCCTGCCCGGCTTCAGACCCAGGACTCTTGCCGGGAGCTCTGCTATCTGGGAGCCATTGCCCGTGGTTGGTAAAAGCTGCTGTGCCCGGCTCTCTCTTGCGTGTGCTGGGAGTAATATGATCCTTGCCTTCTCACTCCACAGGCCAGAAATGAGGAGAAGCGGTAGAAGAGGGCCCTCCATTTATGGTTCTCCATTTCCTTCTTCATTTCTCAAGTTCAAAGTCCCAGTTAATCATATTGGAGCTTTCCAAAATGGTGTATTATGTCTTCTCCCTCTAATCTATTAGGTTTAAGGGAGAACCTTTATATTTTAATGGTACTCCTGCCCCAAGAAGAGAAAATATGTATTTAACAGAAACTCTAATATTAATACAAACACAGGATTTAGAAGTATGTAGAATAATTCATATAAACTCTCTTTGTTATATTTAGTACTCAAAACACTTTGTAGTAGGCATTATGATGAGATGGGGACTAAAATAGCCTATGTGACTTTTCTCCCCAAATTCTACAGCCAGTAAGAAGTAGATTTAGAGCTTGACTCTATGTTGATCTTGAATCTATGTAGACCCCAAATTTCAGACTGGATTCCAGGGATTATACTCATTCCTGTGTGAACTATAAACCATGCATAACATGATGTTATTATGCATTACTACTCTTAATGAGTTAGTTATATTAATTTTTTTATATTATGTTCAAAGGTTGTGTTTAGTGGAAGTGTGTTTAAACACATTTCATTTATTTATTCGTAGTTCTGCATTTTATTGCATTTGAGTGTCTGTGTTTAGGGTGTTAAAATGTTAAAATCTTTATAGCACAAACTGTACCAGGTTTTATAGGTCATCTCAACTTTGGTTATAGTTAATCTCACTGTTGCTATGCAAAAATCTATAATAAGATTCCATCTGCTTTTATAATTGCTCAAGAAATATACATTATTGGTATCATTTGGATGAAGTGGAATTCAAATGAAATTGTTCTGATGAAAATTATTACTTTTGGAGCTGGCTTTTTATATTCTCAAGAATACCTGAGTCAGTGCAATATATTTTTTAGCACATATAGTGCTTTTGAATTTAACTATGCTGTCTGTATTTAAAAGAAACATACCATCAATTATATATAAAACTTTTTTTAAACTGAAACTGAGACAGCATGGTTAGAGAGAAGAATGAAGAAATATGTATTCTGATTTTCTCCTAGTGGGCCATGTGAACCTCTCTATCACCCTTCAGTAGTTTTAGAAGACTACAGTGTAATGTAGTTTAATGTAAGCAGAACAAACAGGACTCGTGGGCTTTTTATCAAAGACCATTTTTAATTTTCTGTTATTGCTTCTCTTTAAAGAATATTGAAGGAAGTATTCTTCTAACCCTTGAAACATCATTTTGACAGATACTGACATTTATGATCATTTTCAGATTATTGAAAACTTTAAAGTCATCCCTTATTGTCGTTTTTTTTTTTTTTTAATTGTTAATATGGCCTCAGCTCAGAAATTTGAAGGAATAGTCACATTTACTAATGAAAACTTTGGAGCTGAATTGTAGTTAAATCTTCTCTCCTTTCTTGGCTGGAATTCTGCAGCAGGCTATGGTTGGCAATGAGAAACAGAGAAAGGTTGTCTCTTCAGCAAAGTATTTTTTAAGAAGTTTAACGAATTATGAAAAAAAAAAGAAAAAAAAAGTTTAAAACATGACTCTCATGCAATTCTAAGGTGAGCACATGTCAGAAATTTATGTTAACTCATTAATGAGAAAATGATTGGGATGATAAAGATGCCTCAAGAACATTTCTGGAATATGTCACTAAGGTAAGAAAATCACTTGTAGTCACTAAGGTAAGAAAAGCTGAATTAATTTTCCTAAATTCCTAACAGGTTGTCCTGGAACTGTACCTTTTGGGTTATATTTTCTCCTGGACAGGAATCTATAAGTTAATGCTGAATTCTAGAGTCTGGGCCCTAATCCATAGAGATAGTAAGTGACATCGTAATTCCCCTTGGGGATACCGGTCAGCCGCTGCTCAAGGGTGACATGGAAAGGACAAGAAGTCTTCCTATTTGCCCCTTTCCCCAAGTTGTGAAGCTTTTCCCCTAAGATCCTTGTTTCAAGCTTTTTATTTATTCCTCTTTTTCCTCTTTTTCTCTATTTCATTTCTCACCTTGAAGGTCAAGAAAAGAGGAAGGAAGTGTGATAAAGGTTTATCTTGGTTGGTGGTGTCACACACCAGCAGTTCACCCTGGGAACTTGGTGACTGTCTAGTGTTGACTCTCAGAAGAGCACTTTTATGGGTTCCCAGAGCCTGTCCTCCCCCCTTCCCCACCAGAACAGAAAGGATGGTACTTCCCCTACTGTGAGTACTGTTTTCACCTCTTATTTTCTCTTGTCCCCTGCGTTCTAAAGTTTCAGAGGTCTCATCTACCACCTCTTCTCTGTGGAGTTCCAGTGGCTTCCCGGATGGTTTCTTCTCAGGGCAGTCCTCTTAGCCATTCTTGTTGGTGCCCTCTTTGCTAAGGCCCACATCTGGTCAAAGAAAACACCTATGTGCTGTTTGCCCATACAGATTCTGTGAAGGCAGAACAATCCTAATACAGAAGCTATTCTCATTCTCGGCACCATCAAAGCAGCATCCTGTCCCATCTGTGGGGTTTACTCCAGCACAAGACAGGGTAGAAGGCAGATACTAGTTTACCGGGTCCCTTTCACTGTGAGGAGAGGTCCCTTTGAGTCTCATTCCTTTTGCTTTTGGTCGAAGAGGAAAATCTTCCCTTCCTCACTTTGGGGTACCTAGTTTCTGTAGAATTCCTCTTGCCATACAAATCTTTCTTATAAATCCTTCCCCCAGATTCTCACTTGATTCTTAGATTCTTAATTTGGATATACTTGCCAGTTTCCTTGGAAAATTCATTTGTTGGTCTTGTATCTATCCTGCTTTCGTGTCTGATATTTATTTGTTCTTATGTCTCAGATGAAATTTCTGCTTTAATCTGCCTGTGTTCCTGGGTTTAGGGAACTAGGAGTCCTTGGGAGAAAAAGTCTTGCAGGCACACTGCACTCAACTGCATTTTTTCCCAGAATGATTTTATCTGCTTATTTTTAGAGAACTATCTGTAGGACACACACACACAAAATTAGGGCAACTATCTTGGGTTCTAAGTTAGGAGGATATGGGGGATGGAGGGGGAGATTATAGGAGCGGGGAGAAGGGCTGGGGAGCCAGGTGCTTGTAGACTATCTTACCACATTCCCTGATCTAAAATGATAAATGAAATTACCGTATTTATGCCAGCCCCATCTCTCCCTCTGCATGTGGACCCTTTTTGTCTTTTCTAATTCCAGGCGCTCTCAGCTTTTTGACTTGCTATCACAGAGCACAGTATTCGAAGCAGAGAATTTAGCACACTGTACCAGAGAGTCTGTAGATTTCTCTTCCCCCTAGTCAACAATTTCCTTGGAGGGAGGAACTCTGTTATGCTCCGTACTGTATTTCTAGCCCTAGCTCCTCGCCTGGTGCATCATGTGTTCTCAAAAAGCATTTGCTGAATAAATGACTGAGACAAAGAGGTACACATGTAGGGTGAGCTATCCCCTTGGGCTCTGTTTTCTAGAAATGCTTTTGTCTCTGTTTTTCCCTTTTTAGAAGAGTTGGGGTGAGGGAGGGAACAGGAAGTAAAAAACCATGCTCACCGTTGTTTGTAACAGCCTTTCTTCTGTTAATGTGATTCATCTGTGCCCTATGAATGTTTGTGTAGGAGGAAGCTATAAAATTACTTGTAAACAATTTGACAAATATTGCACTGCATGAATACATATAGCCATATTTTTATAAACTGTCTGCCTTGGATTCAAAGGTTCTTTAAGGATATAATGTCATCTTTCATTCTGCGCCAAATTCCCGTTTAGAATTCATTTATTCACTTTAACAAAACGACATCTATTTTCACGGTCCTGGGCTTGGGTGGTTTGGTCTCCTCTTAGGGGGGGCGGATTATCTTTATTTTTAGTCTTTTATTTGGTATTCTAATAAGTCTTTTGAAAGGTGCCCCCTTTATTCCTTCTTTTCCTCTACTAAATGCAAAAGAAAATAGCAACCTGTATTTGAAAGGTAGACGTTGTTATCCCTTATGGCATTTTCCCTTTCTTCCAGAGATTAGAGTTTACTATAGCACAGCAGCCCAATAGGATTGTCCTGGAAATGGATTTTCATGTAAAGTATTAACTTATGGTATTATGTGTAGCAAAAGGATGAGGATCAAAATATTATTAAGGGAGAGAAGCTGCATTATTATTATTTCTAATAGGATTGGTATAATAAATGGCCCTTAAAGACCATACATCTGTTCCACTCAATGCTTGCTTTCTGAATTTACCATGAACTGTATTTTGCTGATAAGGCACAGCATTCAGGTCCATTATTTCTCTAAAAGCCTGTTTAAGAGATTTTAAAGTACAAGATATCGCTCTGTGCTCTGTGCTTCTTCACTGAAAGTAAGAACTTCGATTCTGAAATTGAAGGAAACAAAATGTATATCACTGTTAAATATTTTTAGAGTCCGTCCCTTTATATGGATTACTAAATATTGAGCTTTCAGTAAGAACCCTTTACGTAAGTTTGTATTTAAACAGCATAGCTGCTTGTTTTCTGTGAGCAAAAGAACAAATTTAAAGCTTCTCTAATAAAATGTTATGGAAAAATTAAAATGCATAAGTAACAAAATCATGGCAGCCTTCAAAACATGGCAGTTTGGGTTTTCTGCTAGTCTAGAGAGAAACTGGGGTGAAACTGAGTTTGTGTTTGACTATGTGTCTCTCCCTGACTCTAACACATATTTTCCAAGGAGGGATCCCGTGTGTTTTTAATCCTAGCCTAGGATTAAAAGTTTGGTTTCAAATGGAGATCTCTTCCCCACAGTGAATCTGAATGTGCCCATCTGTAAAATGAGGATGAAGGATATAGCTCTAACGTGTACATCAAAACCTAGGCTAGAGTGGGTATGTGGCCCTAATTTTGTCTCTTGCTTCCTTTTTTTTTTTTTTTTTTTTTTTTTCTTTCCTGCCTTCTACTGCGCCTGAAGAGATCAGGCTGTCCTTTAGCCCAGTTGGTGATGGTTCCTCTTCAGGGACATGCTTTTGGAATAGGGGTGAGGCAATCTTAGGGACAATAGTGAGAAACATAGACTCCTGACTCAGATCTATTAAGCAGAGCTCTCTCATTTTAGAGAAAATTAACATTTTAACCAATTTTGAAGTCCCAACCCACCATAAGTTTATCTGAAGAGTTCTGAAATATATTTGTACCATAGAGTGGACCATTAAGTATAATTTGAAACCATATGGAATACTACTCACCTATTTAAAAAAAAAAAAAAAAAGAAATCTTTCCATTTGCAAAGATGTGGATGGAACTAGAGGGTGTTATGCTAAGAGAAATAAGTCAATCAGAGAAAGACAATTGTAGTATGATCTCGCTCATATTTGAAATTTAGGAAACAAAACAGAGGATCATAGGGAAAGAGAGGAAAAATAAAACAAGATGAAATTGGAGAGGGAGACAAAGCATAAGAGACTCTTAATCACAGCAAACAAACCAGAGGCAGATGGAGGGGAGGGTGAGAGAGGGGTGGGGTAACTGGATGATGGACATTAAAGAGGGCTTGTGATGTCGTGAGCACTGGGTGTTATATAAGACTGATGAATCACTGACCTCTACCTCTGAAACCAATAATATATTATGTGTTAATTGAGTTTAAATAAAAAACACTATTAAAAAAAAACACACACACATTTACAGGAGTGCCTGGGTGGCTCAGTGGGTTGGGCCTCTGCCTTCGGCTCAGGTCATGATCCCAGAGTCCTGGGATTGAGCTCTGCATCGGGCTCTCTGCTCAACAGGAAGCCTGCTCCCCCCACCCCCACAGCCTGCCTCTCTGTCTGCTTGTGATCTCTGTCTGTCAAATAAATAAATAAACTTTTTTAAAAAACAAACAAACAAACAAACAAAATCCCACATTAACAGACTTGAGGCAATGTGACTTGCCAATGCTTAGTTTTGAGAGCCATTCATTGTAATGGTAGTATTACAGTAGTATCCACAACAAACGTCTTAGAGATACATTCACTCTTCACAATACAAAAAACACTAGAGAAATGCAGTGGTCATTTGGAGATTTTCATGGTTTTTATGTACATTAGCAATAGAAATTTTAAGATGGATGGTCCTAAATTGGAATGGATGTTGGAGTAAGAAAAAATGTGGTATTTACTTTAGGGAGATTTATTTATTTAAAAAATTTTTAAAATTTTATTTATTTGTCAGGGAGAGAGAGATAGAGAGCATAATGCAGGGGAAGCTGCAGGCAGAGGGAGAAGTAGGCTCCCTGCTGAACAAGAAATTTGAGGTCAGACTGGATCCTGGGATCATGGCCTGAAGCAAGGCAGACACCTAACCAACTGAGCCACCCAGGCATCCCTACTTTAGGGAGATTTAAAAGAGGGGGAAAAAACCTGCTCTGATCCAGATTTCATTGTACTATGTTCAATTTTATATATTTAAAACAAAGTTTATAAGCCTTACATTTTTAACCTATTTTCTCTCTATTCATGTTACTAATCAGTTTTGATAATTTTTGGTGTGAAGTAGGTTTCCTAGAGTGAATACCCCAACTCATAGCATTATAACTATAGGTGATAAGAGATTAACTTAGCTGTTTTTTATTGTGACTATTAATGCTCATGAAGGAATTACTTCTACGTTTGAGAGCAAAATAGAAAGACAGTGGGACTAATAAGAAAATAGAACTCATCATATCTAAAAGGGAGCTCAGATCACCCATAATTCTAGAGAAGTTATAAATACAACAAGGTATGGTAAAGATGGTTGACATATAAAGAGATCATCAATATAAATTAAGGATGAAGTTATGATGGATAGTATGTTAGGTCCCATTAGAAAATGGTTCAGTAATAATTGCCTGAATCTTATCTCACTTTGGCTTTTCCCATTGTTTTCTATTCAGCCAATTTCCTTTAGTAAATGAGAAGGAACCCAAAAGAAGAAAATTTTACTGTGTTATGGTTGGGAAAGTATCCAGTAAATAATAAGAATTTTGATACAGAAGCCCCAGATTTCTTATCTGTTGCAATATCTTGACTGAATAATATATTTTCTTATTTCATTTAACTGCAAAGATAGTCCTTGCCAAAGTTCAGGTCCTTCCTATAAATTACTAATGTGGCAAAGGAAGCAGCCTTTCTCCATTTTGTGCTTTGACCTGTCTTCTAATCCCAAACTTCAAAAAACATTAAAGTTAATAGAAATATACAATTCAAGATCATATTTGTTGCCATGAAATTTCTCTGCAATTTTGAACTGCAAGATGCTGAAATATTATTTAGTATTTCCCATCCTTTTGTTTCCAAAGCTGTGTCTTTGTAATCCTAATATCTAAAGAATAAAATGTGTATATATGTTTTTTGACTCTCTCTGATGACATCTTGGTTATATATAACCAAGAGCTATATACATGGAGGTAGACTTTCTCTGAGCTTACATTTTTGGGAGCTAGACATAGCTGATACTAGGAATGATTATTTCTTTGCTTATCACTGCAGTTTTTTGGTAGAACTATTTCAGTGAATACTCTTTTTTTTTTTTTTAAGATTTTTATTTAATTATTTGACAGATCACAAGTAGGCAGAGAGGCAGGCAGAGAGAGAGAGGAGGAATCAGGCTCCCCACTGAGCAGAGAGCCAGATGCGGGGCTGGATCCCAGGACTCTGGGATCATGACCTGAGCCTAAGGCAGAGGCTTTAACCCACTGAGCCACCCAGGTGCCCCTCAGTGAATACTCTTAATAAGAAAAACAACAGGTAGTTTTTTTGTTTGTTTGTTTTGTTTTTTTGTTGTTGTTTTTTAAATCCATCAAATTCCAAATTGATAGGGAGTTAGGTGAAATAAATCTTGGTCCACTGTCTCATTTGATACTTGAATGGCAGGTCTCATATTTTGGGGGGAAAAGTCTTTGAGTGTGTATATCATATGCATCTAACAACTCCCTAAGTTAATTTGGAATTTGATGGATTAAGAAAATACTATCTGTTGTTTTTCTTAAAAGTTTCCATAAAAATATTTCTACCAAGGGGGGAAAAAAAAACCCAGTGAGAGAAAGGAAAGAATCATTACTAGGATCAGCTGTGTCTAGCTTGATCAACTATGTTTAGCTCCCACGAATGTAAGCTGAAATATACACATATGTACACACTGACATTTATAAGTGATATGCCTGCTGCAGACATTGCTACACAGCTCTAACATGTTAAGATTCTGATTTTATTTGCATATTTCAAGTAAACTAATATAGAATTACATCTAAATCATATTGTGTTTTATTTCTAAACTGCTACGAAGGAAATGTTGGACAGTCTTAAAGTGGGATAATCAGCACTGAGATACTAAAGAAGCAAACAGGCAGAAAACAACTTTGGACTTACGAGGTAGTAACTGTGTAGGGACAATGATGTTAAAATGTTCTAATGTTTAAGAAAGAAGAAGATTGGGGCGCCTGGGTGGCTCAGTGGGTTAAAGCCTCTGCCTTCAGCTCGGGTCATGATCTCAGGGTCGTGGGATCGAGCCCCGCATCGGGCTCTGTGCTCAGCGGGGAGCCTGCTTCCCCTCTCTCTCTGCCTGCTTCTCTGTCTACTTGTGATTTCTGTCTGTCAAATAAATAAATAAAATCTTTAAAAAAAAAAAAAAAAGAAGAAGACTCAGAAGATTTAAAAATCTCACACACATTTTACTATAGCTTATATATGTGTTCTAATGGTTTCATAATTATTTTCAAGTCATTTGTTCTAAGGTAACTTACAGCATTAAAAAAGAAGCTCCATAAAAAGTGTGTTTCATTTTCTACTTCTCTCAAAATAACTTTTCCCCCCTCCTTTTTATTTAAATTCCCAGTTTTTCATTGTTGTAATGCTTGACTTTGTGTTACCTCTTGAAGTGCTTCATGATCCTGTAATTGGGACTAAGTAGGAACTAAATGCAGCCAAGCTTAATGGTTGCTGCTCACCAACTACATAATTATTGTCAGGGAGGATAAAAATGCAGAATGCCTGACAGATATAAAAGAAGTACACAGGGGAGCAGCGGTGGGGAAGATGGAAATCACAGCTGGAGGTAATGATTACTCTGAGTGTCTTGCTAAAGCAAACATAGCATTTGGAAATTCATGAACATTCCTTTTAAATGCTCAAAAGTCTTTGCAAAACAAACCATACATTAACTAAAACACTCTTGACTGCACTGCCTACACACTAAGCCACCAGTAATTTGGGGGAAGGTTCTTTCTGTGCAAACATCAAAAGAAAGAACCCAAAATCTTTTATTTCAGAATCCGGCTTTGGAGACAAATAAGTTTGATATAAGCAATACGGACAGCTCCACTTCTCTGACACTTAGCATTCAGTGCTATACCACATACTTTTCCTAAGAAACAGTTAATGTTTTCAGTGAGATATACATCCAGTAATAAAAATAATAATAACAATAATAATAATAAAAAACTGGCCATCATGCACAAGTACATGAGCCTTTACTTTCCGGAATCACTTCTGCAAAAAATATAAAAAAACAATCACCCAGACTCAATCTTTAAAAAATCTGTTTGAGTTGGGAAGACCCTTTTTGAAGGAGAGTGATTAACCCCCTGGCTTATTTCGTAAGAAGAGAGGTTGTCTCACGCAGACACCAGTCCACATGCTTCCCTACTGTTATAGTGCTGCCATGAGCCACTGTTCACTGTGCTGTGGGCTACCCCACTGCCCCCTGGGACAGAGGAAGACACCCCACCCCAACTGGCAGCAATTAAGGATATAGATGGACAAACCACCGTTTCCTTTACTCCTCTGACTCCTGTTCAGTGGTTAGTGTCTATTTGATGAATGAATGAAAGGAGGGATATCCTTTGTTTTTCAAAATAGCACCATGCAGTGCTACCCAGTTTCGCTGAAGAGGTGTGAATTTTTGGCCTTTTTTGTTCATTTGGCAACTCTTATCTAAGCACAGTCCTGAGGCCTCTCTGCCTGAGAAACGGGAGTCTTTTGCAAAGCTCTCTACCCCATTATAGTCACAAATACCCTGCAGAGTCTTGGAAAATACTGTTTTTGTCCTGTAGTGAAGATTACATTCTGCAGAAAGGGCTATGGGTAATGGTGGTGCAGAGATGATGGCTCTTCTTCTTAAACTAGTCACCATTATTTTCCAAGATAAAGGTTTATTACAATAAATATCAATGCAGTCTTTATTTTCAGTTGTTGGCATTCCGATAATGGTGTAAGAAAATGAGGGGGGTGGTGCTGAAGGGAAGATCAGTCTATTGAATGTGTGTTCTTCATCAAGAATTTGTTGTCCACAGGAGGCATAGATTTGCTATTTCTCCTTTCCAGAGGAGTACACGAGATTACAAAAAGAAATTTGCAGAGGGATTGGCTCGCTGGAGTGCCTAGTTCTAACCTAGTTCTTCCCATTGTATAGCACTTCTCCAAATCTTGAGGGAATGAGGAAAGCAGGAGTCATTTAGAGCACAAGGGTCGTGGCTGCACACTCCTGTGTAGGAAGCATGGGGAGATTTAGGAGGCCATTTTCAAAGAATTAACATCTTGGGGACATGGAAGGGTGGTGTGGCTCCAGCCAGAGAAGGTCTTAACAAACTGAGCTGTTGTACTGTTTTTCTGATATCAGATGATTTTCCACTAAGATCATTTGCAGAAGTTTTGGAGTGTCATGGTTTCTCAGCGTCAGGTTAGAATGGTAAAACTCAATTTTAGGATAAAACCCATTTTGTGGAGCTGTGAAGATCATTTAAAACATATGAAAGAGGGAATACGAAACGTATAAGGAGCCAGTGAAATACGGTTCTGTTAATTTTGCACTAGTTTAGGAGGCTGCAGATCAAAGACTGCTCAGTTTGAGCCTCTTTTCAGAATATAGATCAGATCTGAGAAATCATTTGGGGCAAGTGTTTTCTGAGGACTGTCCTAAGGAAGTTATTTCCATTTTAGGCAAGTACGTGTTACAGGCTTCATGGGTACACATGTTTGGGAAGCGCAGAGCTAAACACATTTTACAGATAGCCTTCAGTTTGCTAAAGTACACTCTCCAAGGGTAGAAAGCATTGTTTGCCAGAATTCTTTGAACCTGAATCCTTTACACTTAAAGAATCACTAAAGAGGTAAGTGACTTCCAAAAGCAGTAGAACGCATGTCACATATTCAGAACATTAAAGCCTCAGCTAACAGATTACTATCCCCTGGAAACACACCGTGACCCCTTTACTGATAACAAAACTTTACTGATTAATATTTTACTATATAGATGATGTGGCCTCTTTCATCTGTATCTTGGCAGAACTCTTTCTGAATAGCCTTTGGTAAAGTTGCTGACTTAAGATTAGAAAGTCAGCCTTCCCCCCCCTGCTGCTGAGAGATGAGTACCCCCTCACTAACAGCCATGGGTGGAGGTTGGAGGTTGTACTCAGATACACAAGGAATCCTGGTTCTGGTGTGGTAAGGAACTGGAGTGTTCAGTTTATGGCTGAAAAAGGCTCCCGTTTCTCCTCTGTAATACAGGTCTTCTAAATAGCAACATCTCTTAAAAACTTCTGACAATACTGCTGCTTATTCAATACCACACAGGGTTAGCATGTACATCCCCCACCTTGAAAAATGCCATTTGATTCTAATGATATTTGTTTTCTTTCTTTTTTTTTTTTTTAAAGATTTTATTTATTTATTTGACAGCCAGAGATCACAAGTAGGCAGAGAGGCAGGCAGAGAGAGAGGGAGGGAAGCAGGCTCCCTGCTGAGCAAATAGCCCGATGTGGGGCTCGATCCCAGGACCCTGGGATCATGACCTGAGCTGAAGGCAGAGGCTTTAACCCACTGAGCCCGCCAGGTGCCCCATGATATTGGTTTTCAAATGAAAAAATAAAACTCAGAATATGTAAGTTATCTGCTCAAACAAGACAGAAGCCGGCAACTCTGCTGGAAAGTATCTTATCACTTTTGAGGGACCATAAGAACGCTCCTCAATTTCCTTGCTCTTTCCAAAAGAAAATTCATATCCTCATGACTTAAAGAAGAAAGTGGGCCGAGAGCTCAGAGGATCAAATCATTATCTTTGATAGGCTGCAAATATCCAAATGAAATTTGCCCAAATAGGAATTTCTGAGCTGAAAAGGAAAAGCCTTATCTCTGGAGGGTTATGGGAAGATCTTTTTATGTAGCTCCCACCAAAGCTCTACCACCATAACACAATGCGATAAAAGTGATATTGTGTATTGGACACACTTCTGAAGGACATACCCTTATTTTTTAAAAATATTTTATTTACTTGTTTGAGAGAGAAAGAGAGTGAGTGAGAGAGCTAGCACAAGCTGCGGGAGAGGCAGAGGGAGAGGAAGAAGCAAACCCCCTGCTGAGCAGAGAGCACAATGACATGGGACTCTGTTCCAGGACCCTGGGATCATGACCTGAACAGGAAGGCAGACACTTAACCAACTTAGCTACCCAGGCGCCCCTGAAGGGTGCATCTTTAAATTACAACTGAAGCCTGCCCACCTATTCCCTCCTTTTATCAGTTGGTTCATGTCCATTTCTTTATCCCCGCATTGATGTCCTTTCCATCAGGAGCATTGTTGAGATTGAGCTCTAAGAGAAATCTGCCATTTAAGTGGATTTTCTGATTCAGAAGCTAGAACATCTGATGACCCAGATGAAAAATTTCCCAAATACTCTCAGCCAAGTAACACTAGGAAAGGACATTCCATTGAAGTATTCTCTAAGGGCAGGGGTTAGGGTGTCTAATTTTAGGACTTACAGTTTGATTCTCTAAGAAGACATTCTTGACCTTTTCCAGTGTCAACCCTTCTCAAGTCAGACGTTTTCTTCTTGCCCATGGTACTGCCATTCTTCCAAGGGCACACCATGGCAGCACTCTCTTACCCCAAACACTCTCTCATTTGTTTCGTGAATGCACTCATCATACGTGTATTGAGAAGTTGTTTGTTTTTCTAGCACTATTTCAGGCTAAGAGAAAAAGTTAGAAATTAAGAAAAAAATTTTAGAGGAAAAACAATTTCCATCACAATGAATCCTGGAAATCTCAGAAGCTTTAAGATCATCCCCATCCATAGTGAAAGTTCCTTCAGCTTTAGCTCTGATCATTAGTACTTGAAACTTTTGGCTTCCTAGTGCAGGATGTTAACCCTTTATCTATTGAAATAGTATATGTATTGAATAACCCTTTGCAAGTTGAAATTAACTATTTCAGGTGTAGCTATTTTTCATTCTTTTATGTGTGTCAAAGATATCTTGGAAGGTTTCTCTTACAGAATAAGAGGCAGATCTTAATTCATACATCCCTCAACTTTTTCTAACCTGTCATATTAAGAAATAGAAAATCAGAGTTCTTCCACAATGAGATGAATAGCACTATTTAGCTCATTCTTTACAACCCGTGCTTCATTCAGAGTGTCGTCTCCTTTGTGAGCTGGGTTGCATGATATCGTCTTAAAACATAAATGATATTTTATGGATTTATACAGGGGCTCTCATTAGCCCCGATATCTACAGATGCACAACACTAATACCAATAGTAGATTTAAACATTAAAAATTATTGGAGGAGAAACATGCCTAAAACACTGGTAGACTTTCACATTTCAGTTTTGAGGGTTAAATTAGTCTCTTATCCCAAACTCTTATAGACTTGTAAGTTAATTCAAGGAAATAGTCTCTATTATTTATTGATTATGAATATATAAATCATGGAATGGATGACAGTCACAAGAATATAAACATTTTAATGAGTTACTATATTTTATTTGAAGAATCAGTTGAAATGTTAATGTTCTAAGTAAGTACAGTAAAATTTATACTCTTATTCCTTGATTCATTGTTCCTTTTGGGTTATAGCTAAAAGTTTATGATCTTTATGCCTAAATAGACTTTAAACATTGTCTCTCAATTCTACTTCATTTCACTGGAAAACTCCTTCTTCCCCCTTTTTGGATTTTCAAAAGGTTTGTATTTTTCTTGAGGTGAACTTTTTGTAATATACAGATCTTATATATGGAATTCAGTAAGTTTTGACAAATGTCTACATCCGTGTAACCACCATCTCAAATAGAAAAGTCTAATTTATTGTTCTTTTTAAAAGATTCTCATTTTTTTGTTAGCGAGAGAGAGAGAGAGAGAGAGAGAGCTAGAGAGCCCAAGCAGGGGGAACTGTAGGCAGAAGGAGAAGCAGACTCCCCACTGAGCAGGAAGCCCGATGTGGGACTCAATGCCAGGACTCTGGCATCATGACCTGAGCTGACGACAGATGCTTAACTGACTGAGCCACGCAGGCATCCCTCAACCAGAAAATCCTTACCCAACTTCTAATTTATTTTTGCTTTCATAGGCATTCACAGTTATCATTTCTAAAGATATAAATTACTTCTGCCTTCTCTTGAAAGTTGTATAAATGGAATCAAAATCATTCTTCCTTCTGCCTTACTTTGTTATTCTACCTGTTTGTGAGATTCAAGCATGTTACTGCATATATCACTAGTTAATTCCTATTACCGAGTAACATTTCTGTTGAATAAATGTGCTGTAATTTGTTTCCTCTGCTCCTGTTGGTGGATTTTTGGATTGTTTCCAGTTTCTTACTATTATGAATGAATCTGTGAACATTCTTCCTTAAGTCCTTTGGTTTAAGTATTTGAAATTGGTGGGTTCTTGGTTAGGTATAATTTTAACATGATAAGACATTGACGATTTTCCATACTGGTTGAATCATACTGCACTCCCACGTGAATGTGGTAGAGTTCCACTTGCTTCATATCTTTGCCAATGTTTGGTGTTGATGTTTGGTGCAAAGTGGTTTATCATTATGAATTTAATTTCCATTTTCCTAATGATTTAAGATGTTTAACGTCTTTTTATGTGCTTTTTGAACATTCTATCCCTTATTTTGTTCAAGGCTTTTACTCATGTATAAGTTGTGTTTTATTATTCAATTGTAAGTGTTCTATATTATACTCTGGATTCAGATACTGGGACACTGTCTTGAGAATATATTCTCCAGCCTGTGCTTTTTTTTTTTTTTTTTTTTTAAATCATTGTGAAGAGGATCATTTGGTAAACAGTTTTGTTTTTTTTTTAAGATTTTATTTATTTATTTGACAAAGAGAGAGAATGATCACAAGTAGGCAGAAAGGCAGGCAGAGAGAGAGGGGGAAGCAGGCTCTGTGCTTAGCAGAGATCCCGATGTAGGGCTCAATTCCAGGACCCTGAGATCATGACCTGAGCTGAAGGCAGAGGCTTAACCCACTGAGCCACCCAGGTGCCCCTGGTAAGCAGTTTTTAATTTGATGAAATTCAGATGATATTTTTCATTTCTCTTTAGTGTTTTTGATCCTCACTGAGAAATCATTGCCTACTTCAGGATTATTAAAACATTCAGTTTTCCACTTGAAGCTTTATAATTTTAACATTTTTAAAATTAAAGTATAGTTGAAACCCATTACCTTGGGTGTGCAATAGAGGTCTTCAGCAAGCATAAAATACATTACGTACTTTAGATTTTTTTTTTAATATAATTTTTTATTTTTTATAAACATATATTTTTATCCCCAGGGGTACAGGTCTGTGAATCACCAGGTTTACACACTTCACAGCACTCACCAAAACACATACCCTCCCCAATGTCCATAATACCACCCCCTTCTTCCCAAACCCCCTCCCCCCAGCAACCCTCAGTTTGTTTTGTGAGATTAAGAGTCACTTATGGTTTGTCTCCCTCCCAATCCCATCTTCTTTCATTTATTCTTCTCGTACCCACTTAAGCCCCCATGTTGCATCACCACTTCCTCATATCAGGGAGATCATATGATAGTTGTCTTTCTCTGCTTGACTTATTTCGCTAAGCATGATATGCTCTAGTTCCATCCATGTTGTCGCAAATGGCAAGATTTCATTTCTTTTGATGGCTGCATAGTATTCCATTGTGTATATATACCACATCTTCTTGATCCATTCATCTGTTGATGGACATCTAGGTTCTTTCCATAGTTTGGCTATTGTGGACATTGCTGCTATAAACATTCGAGTACACGTGCCCCATTGGATCACTACGTTTGTATCTTTAGGGTAAATACCCAATAGTGCAATTGCTGGGTCATAGGGCAGTTCTATTTTCAACATTTTGAGGAACCTCCATGCTGTTTTCCAGAGAGGTTGCACCAGCTTGCATTCCCACCAACAGTGTAGGAGGGTTCCCCTTTCTCCGCATCCTCGCCAGCATCTGTCATTTCCTGACTTGTTGATTTTAGCCATTCTGACTGGTGTGAGGTGATATCGTATTGTGGTTTTGATTTGTATTTCCCTGATGCCGAGTGATAAGGAGCACTTTTTCATGTGTCTGTTGGCCATCTGGATGTCTTCTTTGCAGAAATGTCTGTTCATGTCCTCTGCCCATTTCTTGATTGGATTATTTGTTCTTTGGGTGTTGAGTTTGCTAAGTTCTTTATAGATTCTGGACACTAGTCCTTTATCTGATATGTCGTTTGCAAATATCTTTTCCCATTCTGTCAGTTGTCTTTTGATTTTGTTAACTGTTTCCTTTGCTGTGCAAAAGCTTTTGATCTTGATGAAATCCCAATAGTTCATTTTTGCCCTTGCTTCCCTTGCCTTTTGCGTTGTTCCTAGGAAGATGTTGCTGCGGCTGAGGTCGAAGAGGTTGCTGCCTGTGTTCTCCTCAAGGATTTTGATGGATTCCTTTCACACATTGAGGTCCTTCATCCATTTTGAGTCTATTTTCGTGTGTGGTGTAAGGAAATGGTCCAACTTTAGATTTTAAACTGCTCATCATGTTAGTGACCATCTGGACATCATTTTGGGGTGTGGTATGACATTGGGGGAAAACATTTTTCCCCTGTACAGATATCTACTACTACCACCATTTGTTAAAAAAAAGATCTTCCTTCACTTCTTTGAATTGCCTTAGTGTCCTTGTTAAATACCAGTCGACCCTCTATATATGAGTTGATCTCTGCTTCTTTTCTGTTCCATTGACCTATTTGTCTGCACATGTTCCCATATTGCACTTTTTCACTGTAGTTTTATAGCAAGTATTGAAACCTGATAGTAAAAACAAAACAAAACAAAAGTCAAAAACACCCCTGTAACTTCATTATTTTTTTTCAGGGTTGGTTCTTTTTTTTGTTTTGATTTTGCTGTTCTAAATCCTTTGACTTCTGTATAGTCAGCTACAGATTTCAGCTAAAAATTCACTGGACTTTTGTTTGATTGCATTACATTTAGAGGTTAATTTGAAAAGAAATGCCCTCTTAATAATGTTGATTCCTCTGAGCTATGAACATGGTGGAAGTCTATTTTTAAATTTGTCTCATCAGTCTTTTGTAGTTCTTGGTGTGAAGCTCTTACTTATTCGTTGTTAAATCTATTTCTAGCGTTTTGCTTTTTAATGCTATTGTAAATGGTATTGTTTGCTTAATTTCATTTCTATTTGAACTTAATCTATGGAAATATAATTGGTTTTTGTAAATTGACCTATAAAAAGGTCACCTTATTAAATTCCCTTACTAGTGCTGATATCTTTTTCTTTGATTATTTGGGATTTTTTAAAATATAATCATGTCATTTCTGAATAAAACCAGGCTGGAGCTTCAGTACAATGTTGAATAGAAGTGGTGATAGTAGATTTCTTTGCCTTGTTCCCAGTCTTAGGGAAAGAGTGTCAGTTATTAAGTAAGTAAGTGTGAAGGTTAAATGTAGGTTAAGGATGCTTTTTTTAAAAAAAATTTTTAAAGATTTTATGTATTTATTTGACAGAGAGAAATCACAAGTAGATGGAGAGGCAGGCAGAGAGAGAGAGAGAAGCAGGCTCCCTGCTGAGCAGAGAGCCCGATGAGGGACTCGATCCCAGGGCCCTGAGATCATGACCTGAGCCGAAGGCAGCGGCTTAACCCACTGAGCCACCTAGGAGCCCCTAAGGATGCTTTTTATCAGTTTGAGGAAGTTGTCTTCTATTCCTAATTGTTTATAATTTTTATTATGAATAGTTGTTGTCATTTCCTAAATGCTTTTCCTGTATCTGTGAAGATAGCATAGTTTTTCGTTTCTTAAAACTCTGTTAATATGATGAATTACTTAATGGTTCTTATCTTCCAAGGAGCAGTCGCACCTGGTCCCTGTGTACATTATTTGGTTGTGTTTCTAGACTACTTTTGCTATAATTTTATTAAGATTTTTTTTTCCATCTATGTGCAAAATTATAGGTAAATAATTTTTCTTCTATTTACTTTCATCAGCCTTTGATTTTGGGTGGACGCTTGTCATAAAATGAGTCAGGGAAAGTTTCTTCCTGCTTTGTTTTCTGAAACAGTTCAAGTAAGATTGTTATTATTTCTTTCTTTCTTTTTTTTTTTTAAGATTTTGTTTATTTATTTGACAGAGATCACAAGTAGGCAGAGAGGCGGGCAGAGTGAGAGGAGGAAACAGGCTCCCTGCTGAGCAGAGAGCCTGATGCGATGAGGGGCTCCATCCCGGGACCCTGGGATCATGACCTGAGATGAAGGCAGAGGCTTTAACCCATGAGCCACCCAGGCACCCCAGATTGTTATTATTTCTTTCACAAGTGTTCAGTGCAATTCATCGGAGAAATTATCAGGACTTAGAGTTTGTTTATTGAAAAAAATTTGACTACAAACTCAATTTCTTTGGTGAATATAATGATATGTATATATACGTGCATTATTATATATTAACATATTATCTTATATATGATATATAAAAATTCCCACACATATATATTTCATATCAGTTTTGTCAAATTGTGCTTTTCAAGAAGTTCTTTTAATCTAACTTTTAAAATTTGTTAGCATAATGTTTTGTATGATAGGACCTTATTGACCCTTTAATGTTTATATTATTTGTAGTAATGCCCCTTCTTTTATTTTTCCTATTGACAATTAGTATTTTCTTTTTTTTATATTGATTGGTCTTTCTAGGTATTTGTCAGTTGTATTAAACATTCAAAAAACCTGCTTTTGTATTCATTAACTGCATGAATTTTCTATTGCTGTCATAACAAATTATCACAGAGTAGCTTAATCAATCAATCAATTAATTAATTAATTAATTTTCTCACAGTATTCATGTGTCAGAATTCTGGGTCCAGCACAACTGAGCTGGTTCTCAACTTCATCTCACAAAGATAATATCAAGGTGTTGGTTGGATCATGCTCCTTTTTGGAGGCCCTGGGAAAGAATCCACTCCTGAGGTTGTTCAGGTTGTGCAGAATTAGGTCTTTGGTACAGCTGAGGTCCTTTTGTTTCCTTGCTGGCTGTTATTGGGAGCCACTCCTAAGGGTGTCGGAATTTCTTACATATTGCCTCTTTATTTCAGATAAGCAATGACTTGTCAAGTTAGAGGTTTCCAGCATCTCTGACTTCCCCACAGCCACATCTCTCTGACTCTAGTTGGAGAAAATTCTCTGCTTTTAAGGGCTCATGTAATACAATTGGGCCCACCTAGATAACAACCCAGGGTTAGCTCCCTGTTTTAAGGTCCACGATCTTAATCTCACTTGTGAAATTCCTTTTGCTACATAGGTTAACACATTTATAGGTTTCAGGGATTAGGACATAGACATCTTTGTGGGAGGCATTCTTTTTACACAGTCAGTTTTCTCTGTTATTTGTTTAAATGGTTTCTACTCTTATTTTTATTGCTTTTTCTTCATAATTTGCTCTATTTTTAGCTTCTCAAGATAGAAACTTAGATCATTGACTTTAAATCTTTATTTTCAATATAGACATTTAAAGCTACATTTTCCTCTGCTTTAGCTGAATCCCAAAACTTTTTAACTTTATTTTCATTATTCAGTTCCAGATATTTTCTAAGTGTTCTTTTGATTTCTTCTTTGATCTCTAATATTTATGTGATAAGTGTTATTTAATTTTTCAATATTTGATTTGACAGCTATTTATTATTGATTGCTTATTTAATTTAATTTAGTCAGAGCACATTCTGTCCAATATTTCTACCTTTTGAAATTTATTGTGGCATTTTATTGTGAAACATATGATTTATTAGATATGTGCTGGTTGCCCAACAATAGAGTCCAGACCAGGTGATAATTACTGTCCAATTTACAATAGCTGACATCAATGCAAAAAATATCTATTCCTTTGATAACTATTTATTAGATAGTACCATTACCTTTCACACTTAAACTTGTTAATTAGTGAGTTACATGGGTTAAATGAAGGTCAATCATAAGAAAAAGTTAGAAAATTTAAAGTATCCTTCATTTCTTTCTTGTACCCTTCAAAACGGGGTGGGATAGCCAGAGAGTGAGAGTGTCACAATTTTTCACAAAGGACCTCCTTGTCTGGATACCTCTAGCTTAGTAAATCTCAACTGGAGCTGGTACTACTCCCAGGAAGTGTTTGGGAATGTGTAGGTGCATTTGATTACAATACTAGAGGATGCTACCAGTATTTTAGTAGATGGGTAACAGGAATCCTGAATATCCTGAAATTCATTGAACTGTTCCACAAAATAAAGAATTGAAACCAATTATGTACTATATGTTGGCTAATTGAATTTAAATAAAAAAGTTTTAAAAAATAAAGAATTGTCCTGTCCTAAATACCACTAGTGCCCCTGTGAAATATAGGGTGGGGTGGTTTTGACCTTTCTTTGAATCTTCCAGTCTACTTAATACAATATTATACACTTTAGTTATTGGCTATTATATTTTATGTTATGTTTTTGAAATATATATTTATATGAACTATTCAAAATATTTGGGTAATGTGTTATAAAACACACAGGAATTTATGTCAGTGACCCAATAGGAATATAAAAATTTCATTTTGGTTGGCCATTCAGTAATTTATAGTCTGAACCAGTCCTTCCACCCACTCAATGCCTTGTTTAAAATGAATTCTCTTCATTGTAAAGATGGTCAAGATCCTTTTTATTTAAGGATGGTGAATGCATTATAAATTATTGCTGGCCTTACTCAGTATAGCCAAAAATACAATAAAATTGCTGGAGTCTTTTTATTCTTGTGGAATTGCTTTGTAGTCAGTTGTATGGCTTGATATTTCACTAGCCAAATTATTCTTAGTGTCTGTATTCATTAAATAGAAGAAAGAAAGCTTAATCTGCTTTACTTCTCTTCTCCACATCAGTCTTATACTATAAATAATAACATACCCTTGGATATTTTTTTTCTAATTTTTGAGTTTTCCTTACGCAAGGATACAGAGTAATCCTTGTGGGAAAGTTCATAGGCTTTTAAAATTGTTTAACTTATATATTCATCTGTTTTAATTCAACTATCAAATGTTGCATTTCTATAATATCATAGATTTTCTGCTGTGTAATGGAAGAACACCTACTTCTAAGAGAGTTTCTGTCTATAAGGCATGAGAGCTTAAAGGGGAAGACAGGCAGTTAAGTATGATAAAATGACACATGTTCTGTGGCAAGAGGAGGTTCACATCATAAATGAGGTCCAAGGGAGGGAGCTGACAGTTCTACGTGTGTGTGTGTGTGTGTGTGTGTGTGTGTGATGGAGCGGAGACAGTTTTGGGGACTATCTCAGTGAGATGTTGACACTTGAGCTGGATCTTGAAATATGAATGATTATTAAATAGGCAGGCAAAGGGAAAGGAGAAGAGAAAGAGGGAATAATTAAGCAAAGGCAAAGAAGTAAGAAGGAGTGAGGTACTTTTATACATCTGGAGCCCATTTATCAGATCCATATAATGGTGGTAGGGAGATATGGCTGTAGAGATGGGTTGACAACTCCATGTACACTATGCTATGAATTGTTAAATGTATACCATAAGCTGTGCAGTGGTTCTCAAAGTGTGATTTCTGTCTATAATCAACACCACCACCTGGGAACTTGTTAGAGATGCCTGTTTTCAGGCCCAACCTACTGATTTAGTTCTGTGGTTAGGAAACAGTCTGTTTCAATAAATATTTTAGGTGATCAGCACATGCTAAAGTTTGAGAACCACTGGTCTAAGAGAGCCTCCAAATGGCATTAAGCTAGTGATAATATATTCAGATCTGTGTTATAAAAAATGATTTTAGTGATGATTTGATTAGAGGAAGATAAAATGAGCAGGGAGACCATTTAAGATCACATGGGCAAGAGATCATAAAAACATGCCCATATGAAATATCAGGAAGGGAAGAGGGTGAGATGGAGAAGTTATGAACAGTATTTAAGGAGGTCAATCAGTGGGATTTGATTAAAAGAGAAGAAAAGACCCTAATGTCTGCCATACTTCTTTTTCATGATTTGATGGTGGAAAAGTGGTGCCAGCCATTCATAAGATGGGGAATGTTGAAGGGGATAAGGGACATTCTGTTTTGAATATGTTGAGGTTGAATTTTCTATAGCACATTTGAGCAAAATTTGAATAGACATTTGGGTATATAAGCAAGGAGTTCTAGAAGGAGGTCTATGCTGAAAACAGAGATGAAGAAGTCTAGCTATTCTAGGTAGTGACAGCATATGGGTAAGGACAGTGCAATGGATAAAAACAGAAGATGAGCTAGTGTATGCTTCAGGGTCATTTATGGACTAGACAGAAAAGAAAACACCTTCACATGGTGACTAAGAATAAGTAGTCCACTATTTGGTGAGTTAGAGGAGTACCAAGAGAGTATGTGATGCTGGAGGCCAAAGGTGGAGAGAGAATTCCAGGAGGAAAGTATTGGTTAGCAGTGATATAGTATGTAAAGTTGAAAGCCCAGAAGCTTTTCATTTTGATTTTAGGGAATCATGGTCTGCCTTGGTTAGGACAGTTTATCTGGTCCAGGAAGGATGGTTTTTCTTGAATCTGTGGTCCAGCAGGGACAGCAGACTCCCTATTTTAGAAAAAGGCCCCTGTTTCATATACTTCTAAAATAACTGGAATGGTTATGAAGGCAATGTTCAGCATCATAGGAAGTTGCCAGCTGAACCAAGCAGAGAAGCCATGTTCTTACAAGAGGATATAATTGCTTCCAGATAGAAGCAAGTGGAATGGAGGTACTAGAAACTGAGATGAAGGCATGAATGAGATCTAGATCCTCAGCAGACAGGGGGCGCCTGGGTGACTCAGTGGGTTAAAGCCTCTACCTTCGGCTCAGGTCATGATCCCAGGGTCCTGGGATCAAGCCCCGCATAGTGGGGAGCCTGCTTCCTCCTCTTTCTCTCTGCCTGCCTCTCTGCCTACTTGTAATCTCTGCCTGTCAAATAAATAAATAAAATCTTAAAAAAAAAAAAATAGATCCTCCTCAGACAGAACTAACAATATAGCACAGTTAATAGAAGATAATAAAGCACTTCTGTCCTTGAGTTATGACAAGAAGATATGAGACTTTCCTGGGGGCTGGGACCTCAAGCTGATAACAGGAAAAGGTGACATCTACAAACAGAGAAGGTATATGGAAGAATATGCAGAAATAATTACTTCTTTTCATTAATCTGTCTTACTCCCACTGAGCAAGGGTAGGACTTTGATCCCTTCCCTAAGATGAGTCCAAAATTGTGAGGGGGGGGGGTGTAAAGATTATACAGGTCCTCTGTTCTCTACTGTTGACTTTGCACTATTCTGGATGTTTAGCTTTAACCTTGAATTAAATCTGAAAATTTCACTCTAGTCTAAGCCTAAAAGACTTGCATATCTGGAAAACCTGAGTGGCGAGGAAGTTGCGGCCTCGCTGGACTCTTGCTCCTGGCCCATGGTCTTTAGCTGGAGTGAAATGGTATTTCTAAATTTTTTTTAACACCAACCATGAAAATTTACTGAGCTCTAATTTTTGAAGTAAATATTCAAAAGAAAGAAACACTTCCCATTGACCACCAATATGTTAATTTTAAAGTGTCGTTTTACCCTGTAATAGCCTGTATTCTACTGCCCTTACCCCACACAAAGGCATGAACCAAGTCAATTAATAACTTGAGACAAAATAAAATATTCTAAGACTGTCTCTAGCTTCTTATTTTTAGGATGGGGTTGGAATGAAACTTGTCCCTAGAGTTTGGGAGAATTAGTTCATGATACCCAATAGCATTAAATACTTAATTGGCTTCTGATCTAATTCTAGGTGTCTGAGACAGATTCTGTTTAATAATTTAGGCTCCATTATTTTAGGATTGAATTTCAATAACCTTTGAATATCTGGGGTATGTATTTCCTAGGAAATTCCTATATCTCTCATCTTCAAACATTCCTACTTGTCTTTTCATATGGCTCACACGTGACAATAAATCATCATTTTCATTTGCGATATATCCGCTGTTGTTTCTCTTTTACCTAGCATAAGTGGAAATATCCAAGCACCAAGTCACACAATTTTTTTTCGTCCTCTTAAGAAATTACTTCTGTAGTGGAAAGATCATATTAATTTATGATTGTAAAGAGAATATTTGAATCATAGAGAAATTTGGGGGAAAGAATCCAGGAGAAATTCTACCAAGTTCCTTTTTGGCTAAGAACTTAGTTATAAAGAGGATTTATTTGCATATTTCTAAAATCATTTAAATTATCATGAAGCCAATTTGCATGTGGAATCACAATCTTAAAATATCTCCATATGTAAATATTTATTATCTGATTTGAAATATATGTGTGTGTATATGCCCCTTAGTTTATATTTTGTTTTATATATATATATCACATGATATAAATGGACTCAATAGACAAATAACTGAAATGATTAATGAAATTACTCAGCAATAATATAAATGTTTACTATCATTTACTTTAATAGTATTCTTCCAAAAATTAAATTTAGCCAATAAATATTTATTGTGTTTCTTTCTTTCTTTTTTTTTTTTAAAGATTTTATTTATTTATTCGACAGAGAGAGATCATAAGTAGGCAGAGAGGCAGGCAGAGAGAGAGAGGAGGAAGCAGGCTCCTCATCAAGGAGAGAGCCTGATGCAGAGAGCCCAATGCGGGGCTTGATCCCAGGACCCTGGGATCATGACCCAAGCCAAAGGCAGAGGCTTTAACCCTCTGAGCCACCCGAGCACCCCTATTGTGCTGCTTATAAACAATAGATTCTATTTTTGCAGCTTGGGCTATAAACAAAACTGTTAAGGTCCCAGCCTTTACTAGGTGGGCAGCTTAATAAGAAAGAGAGTAAACAAGTAGTTATGAGTGTGACCGGTGTCATCAGAGGCAAAAATGGAATGGACAGCATTGTAGACATACCCTGATTTGGGGATCAGGGCTTCTGGGAGAAAGAAATTTAAGCCTAGACTTGAAAAGTACCTAAGTGGAATAGTTAGAATCGTCTTAGGTATGTCTAAAGCAAGGAGGCGAGGGAGATGAGTAGGGATGAGACAGAAACTGAAAAGAGTTGAGCAGGACTGGGGCATAGAGTACCAGACAGAGGGTGGGAAAGAAGCTCTAGAAGTAGATAGGAGCCGGACGGGAAGGACCATATGGGTTGTGTCGAAGAGATTTGAGTTCATCTGAAGCCTAGAGGAGGAACTTGTTGGGTTGTAAGGAGTGGAAATTCGTGATTATATTTGTGTTTTCATGAGATATCCCTAGATAATGACATGGAGGAGGAGGATTGGAAATGGAGAAGAGTGGACGAGGCATGTAGTAGGCCATGGCCGAGGTCCCCGCAAAGGAAGATGGTTGGCTTGGCTTGGATTAGGGCAGTGGCATTGGAAATGCAGAAATGTGGATATTCTGACAGATCATTAACTATTAGAATCAATGAGTCTTGGTGATGGACTATATGTATGTGGTGGAAAGCATCACTGAGAAAAAAGGAAAGAAGTTCTTTTCAAGTTTATGGTTTGAGAAATAGGTGGAAGTCAGTGGTCTTTAGCAAATAGTCCAGAATTATTGAGGGATTTCAATGAGAATGAATTCGATTTTCTGTTATGGCATTAATGACACAACATAAAGAAGTAAGCAAATTCAAAATGTGCTATCATTGTATTATAATCCCCTAAATATTCTTATGTACAATGTAGTGCTTAAGGGGCATTACTTCTGCATAATTTATTTTGAAGGAAAGTATTCACAGAATACTTCATATAAATTAAAATCATTTTTATTGAACTTTCCAGTTAATTACAGAGTGTTATATTCTTGCAGTGAGATAAAAGGCCAACCACAAACACATAATTTTAAACATAGTTCAAATTATTTAAATTACATGTTCCCATAAATGAATCTTGGGACTCTGTCCCACAGAGCCTTCTCCATTGTCTTTCCTGGCACATCTCCTCATCAACCTCTAGCTGGGGAAAGGAGCAGGCCTCTTTTCTCTGATCTCCCTGCTTTTTTCCTCTGGGGAGCTTACCTGTGCTCTTTCAACATCATCATCTTTTCCTCCTAGTATCATTCTCTTATTCTGTCTCTTCTTCTAAGTTAATGACCTTCTGTGTGCTCAGCGCCCTCATGGCCTTTTCGGTTAGAACTGTTTTTGTACCACAAATTCCCAGCACATCCAAAGCAGAACCCAGTCTCTGCTGCCTTAAGACCGGTTTCCCTCCTGAGGCCTCAGACTCTTTGATGGATTCGATCTAAATCTCCCAGAATCCTTGGCCTCCTTCCCTTCTTATAGAGTTGATGGAAGCAGGTAACGTGAGTCGAGCATTTATTAAATAACACTCTGTGTTCAGCATTTCACGTGCAAGATCTCGTTCACTTCACACACTAACTGTACAGCTGCTCTTGTGAATAGCCCTAAAATGAGGTTTCAAGTTAGATACACAACAATTAGGGATAGTAAATAACAAAACATGAACAATTATACAATGTTGTTCAGACTCTCAAAGCAACTGAGTGTATGCTCTTATGCTAAGTAAGAGTCTTTCACCACTTAACTGGTCAGCTATCAAGTCAGAGTCATGTTGTTTAGATATTTCAGGTCAACTTGACCTCCCCATTTCCAGTCTGATTGTCCTGGATCAGGTGTTCACACATCATACTATTGCATAGCTTCATAAATGTAGCGATTTCCTTGCTGACCAGCCTTACCCAAGCACCCTTTTCTTTAATGCGTTTAGCATATTGATGCTGGAATAATTGTTGTTCAGTGATCACTTTTATTATCACTTTCTTAGCTAATTTTTTTTTAATTGCTGTGTCTTGGATAGACCAAACCTCATACAATCTGCTAAGTCTTACACCCCACTTTCTATGCACAGCCCCATCTGTAGGATTTCTTCCATAAATTCCTCCATGCTACAACTGCCTTCTCTGCCTTCTCTCAAATGCCACTCTGGAAACTGGCAGCTGCCAGCTGGATGGGCACTGGATCCAAGGACAGACAATCTATAGGCCAGTAGCTATAGAGGTGAAGGGGGCATGATCTTCCCTGATAGAGTTAACCTTCTCTCCCAGGATTTGACAGGCTGTGTGAGAAGCATCAGCTTAGTGGAGGTAGGAGCAAAAGCTAAGAGGGAGAGAAAAGCAGAGAATCGTCATAAAAGGGTTAATCAGAGAAGCCTATTAGGTTATTATGAGAAGGAAATACATTCACCTCTTGTCTCCTCAGAGCCCTGGAACCTGAACCACACTCGGATGTGGTGGTCTGGTTACTATGAAGCCAGGTCGACTATGGTTTCTGTTCTCTGTGGTGCCTGGGTTCTTTGGAGGCGTTGCTGTGCATTGTCTTCCTTTCTGTGTTTACTCCTTAAAAACACACAGCTACTCCATGTAACCTGAATGAATGGAGTAAGGCAGTGTTTTCTTTTGTTTTTCTTTTCCTAAAAGAGCCCAACACGGGATCTTTCCTTTTCATCCCATTCATTCTCACAGTAATATTAACAACTACCGACAGGACAGTTGTTACTTTTAGCACACATGCCAGGGACTTCTGCGATTCAAATGCTTTGTCTTTTTTTTTTTTTTTCAGGTAAGTTTTCTTAACCTTCATTAACAGATTAAAGCAATAAGGCACAGAGAGGCTCAGTAATTGGTTCAAGGTCACATACTTATTAAATGTCAGTGCCGGGGTTTGAGCTCTGTTCTGCATGATTTCATTACTCACAATTTTACCATGTTTTGGCAGTCATTCTTTACCTGGCCTCCACAGTTTTCCTGGTGTAGAACTTTGTGTCTCACTTACTCTTCTGTTTTTATGAATCTGAGATCTTTGCTGTCTCATTAAAAAAAAAAATCATTATTTTGTTTTATTTAGTTAGTTAGTTAGTTTTTGGTGGTAGGGGTGGGGGTGGCTGATGTTCCTTCCACCTAGACTATCTTTTGTCCTCATATCATTAAATCCTAACATTCCTTGAAGATTCTAGTTCAAGTGTCAATCCTTAACATTTTCTGTATCCACCCCACTTATTTCACATCGAGAATACATAATTTTATATGATTGAGTCTTCTATTCCATTGGTCATCGTCACTTTATATAAGTTAGTCTTTTTGCCTCAATTACTTAATTTGGTTTCTGGAGTCATGTCTTTTCTTCTGTAATTCTGTGAAAACACCATTGCAGTGTTCACCTCATGGTAGACTTCATCAACACCAAATCACTTATTTTTTAGTGAAAAGAAAGTAAATATTTTAAGTAATATGTATAAAATATAGTTTAGATTCAGTTTTAACACTGAAAGACTTGGGAATAATAAGTAGTTTCAATCAATCTTAAAGTGATTTTTGTCTCATGACAACTAAGTTATTACATTTTTGTGTATCTGAGGAATGTATGCCAATATGTCAATTTGGTTTTATTTTGACTCTAGTTTACAAAGAAAAGATGATAGTGGACATCTTTGATACTCAGCTATTATTTTCTCCTTTTGGTAATTAACCCACAATTTTGGTAATTAACCCACCCTCTCTTGTTCTCACCTCACACATTTCAGTGCAGAAGTCTCCAGTTTTCTTTTTAAAGATTTTTTAGTTATTTATTTGACAGACAGAGATCACAGGTAGGCAGACAGGCAGGCAGAGAGAGAGGGGGAAGCAGGCTCCCTGCTGACAGAGAGCCTGATGAGGAGCGCTATCCCAGGACCCTGGGATCATGGCCTGAGCCAAAGGCAGAGGCTTAACCCACTGAGCCACCCAGGTGCCCCGGAAATCTCCACTTTTGACTCTGGTCACTGGAGTTAGGAATGAACCAAGACCCAGTCAGAGGAAATGAAATTTAAGGAGACTTTTTCTGGAATCACTGAAAGAAGAACACAGTGCTTCTCTCCTGATCTTGTTAGTAATAAGGAAGATATGAATCTGGAGCCTTGGGAGGCCACGTAGGAACCAAGTCCAGATGATACTGACTATATTCTTGGATCAAACTGAATGAGAACCTTCTCTAGTGTCTTCAGACACTGGGCCAGTAGGTTTATTTTTCTTTTTTTTTTTTTTTTAAGAAAAAAAAAAAGCTTAACTTGGTTTGAGTTGAAATTTGTCATGTGTAATCATAGTTCTGAGTTACCTTGTCATCTTTTTTTACCACACAAAAAAAGAAGGTATTAAAATTTTAATTGTCCCTCTCTTCCAAAACAACAAGTGAACCACATACTTTAATGTGTAGTTAGCCACTGTTTATCCCCATCTGTCATAACCAGTTATTGTACAACTTGCATTTTAAAAGGATGCAATAAGGTTTGTTAGTAGGTTAAATATACAAACAGTAAATCCTGGTACTGCTAATTGTATATCTTAAAGGATTTGTGCTTTCTCTTATTTAAGCCAAATATAAATTATATTTCTCCTGCTCTGTATGCTTACATGTTGGTACAGATAGGGGATATCTGCTTTAGATGATAGGGATGTTAGAAATAGGAGTCTTGCTAATTTCCCTGAAGTGAACAGGACTGTATGGGCATGGCTCTATACATAAAAAGGTGCCCTATATATTTCTAGTCTGGCAGAAAAAGCCCTCAGGGCAAACAAACCAAAATTGAGCAATATATAGCAATTGAGTTTTGAAATAGAAAGTTCTTCATTTTCTTTGTCATAAAATAATTGAAAGATTTCTAGCTCAAATGTCTTGCTGTTTCATTTGGAGGTAAGCTGATAGAGTCCTTCTCACACAGTAAGTATTATCGACATGCATTACACTGGAATATTTATTAGCAGTATTCAGTGAGCTGTAAATCACCAGGGAGGACCAGGATTAGCAAGATATTAATGTTTAACTGCACAAGATTGCCATTAGTTTTTTTTCTTTCAAAGTATTACAGTTTATAAAGACAGTCACATAATTTCAGTTTAAATGTCCCTTAAGTCATCATTTTATTATGACTGTATATTACTGTTAACTGGGATTTTATAGAGAAAAAAATTCCAATTGAGAAACACCAGTTTTAGTCTGCGGGGATTGTGATAAATACTGTATCATTTGGGAAACAGTTTAGACTTACTATCCTTATTGTAAAATCTGGACTATGTAGAGGAAATTGCATATCTGTGAGAATGCTTTCAGCATTCTTTCAGCATTTCAGCAAGTAAAAAAAAAAAGAAAAAATACCAAACATGAAAGGACAAAAATAAGGACTTATGATCTAACTTGAAAAGAGTTCCAGAATTGATAGGTCTTGGGATTTACTTTCTGGTAACACAGTGTTATTCAGGACAAGGGTGTTTTCCTGTCCTCCTGTCATCTATTTTTGATGACATGATTTTAAAGTTTTCTGGTGTGTCCTCTTGTAACTAAAAAAATAACGGTGGGGCAACAAACAGACCTCACACCACATATTCAAAGGCAGGAAGAGGTCTTTTTTATTGTGGACATAAACCTTTTCCAGGTATCCCCTGCAGATATACAACAAGGTCCCCTTGACCAACACTGCTTATAATTAGCTAGCTGGAATTAAAGCCCAGGAAGTGAGAATCCAGTATTTTCACCTCCAGTAGGTAGAAGGCAAAGAAAATTAGTAGGAGGACCATCCATGTCTAAATTGGCAGACTACTCTGCCTTGTGATTACTTACAGAGAGGCAGAAATTTAATAGTGACAGCTGTTGGCCAAATGAAGTAATACATTCGAATCCCAAGTTAAGTCTCTGCTGGGGCAAGGCTATTTGCTGTGATGGAGGTCTACTTTATTTGCGTGTAGGAAGCTTTGCTAAATTCAAGAGGTTATAAACATAAGTATGTTGTTTGAGATGATTTCATTTGGGTTTCTTATCCTGATAGTAATTTTGCTTTTAAGCCTGTACAGGTGAATATTTAAGTAAAGACACATATAGCAAAACAAACAAAAAATTCTAAAAATGGACAGGCCAAAGCCTGTTTAAATTTATGATCTATAAATATTGAATGATCTTTTTCTCCTTTTATCTTTGTTGATTGTTAAATGGTCTGTCTGCTTCTTTTGAACAGTTTGAATTCAATTAACATTTACTGAGTTCTTAACATATAGAAGTTCTCATACTAAGCTCTGTAGGAATACAACTAAAATATACTTTTTTGTAAGGAAGTTATCCATAAATGAAACAGATCAATATGTAAATGAGTATAATGCAAGATATCAGCCATGTAACTAAATTTTTCCTGAAGTTTAGACACTTACTATGGAAATAAGCAGTTGAGTCTCTGCAGAATCTGGGGACGTTTTGTAGAGAACTTGTCTATAGGTTTGCCTTGTAGGGTGGACAAAGAGAAACAGGACTCTTGGTATTCCAGACTGTGGGATCAAAATGAGAGGGAAGGTGCATAATGGGGTTAGGAAATGTTGAGCAGTTAGATGGGTTGGACTGTACAGTTAGTTTTCAGGAAAGCAGACAAGGAGCCTGAAAAGATACACTGAAGCTAGGTTTGAAAGCCACACAAAGGAGTATGGAAGCAACATCAACCTATTGAATATTCCTTGCAGGGCATGATCTCCTCTTTGCTTAGAATTTTCATGCCTCTGTTTGGAAATCACTAATATTTGTTGAACACTGTGTTGTACTCAACATTCTAAGTACCTCACACAAACTCTTATTATCCTTAGGAAAACCCTATTAGTTTGCCTATAAGCATAAGTTCATTTTGTGTATCAAGAAATTTGACACAGGTTATGGTACTTGCCCATAACCTGTTGAACCCTTCTTAAGCTTTGAATCTCTCTGAATTCTTCTTCTGCAGCCACTTAGAGGAAATGCTCTGTTTTTTAATTAATTAATTAATTTTAGAGACAACACGGGAGCAGGGGGAGGGGCAGAGGAAGAGGGAGACAAGCACATATTTGTATGTATGTATTTCAAAGTCTATATACTCTTTCCTCGAAATAGACTACATATTTATATGAAGGAGGAGAATATAACACTTGCAAGGTCTTTACAGAGTACTTTTGTCTAGAAATTACGCTTGATTGTTTGCTTTCATTTTCCTCCTAGAAGATTAAGAAGCATCTCCTTTTGTGTCTCAACTGAAGGCAGAAATCAAATGCGATTAGACGCTACTTATAAACCATTTATAATTTCTGTTCTGGCAGAAATCAGAATAGGGGTTAGAAGATCTGCTGCCCTCCATTGTCAGAAAGGTCAGCCTGGTAGTGGTTTTTCTTGGGGCCTCAGACAATATCCCCATGTGTTTCCAGCCCCCAAACAAGGTACGTACTGGGAGTCCAGGGTAGCTACGAACATTGGTGAATATGACTTTGGGTGAGAGCTTTCAGCAGAGAGGAGAGTAGTGTTGGCATCTCATGTATTACTAAATAAAAGGGGAGAGAAACCATGCAGCTGGCTCCAGTCCCTTGATATCCTAGAAGTTCTGCCTTATTGTGATTAAAAGAATCCTGGCGTAATTCTGTGAAGAGAATATTAATAGCCTTTAATTTGGCTCTGTTTACTTTTTGCTTTTTCCCAGTGCATGATTTCAACTCTATAAGTTGGTTCATAGCAAGAAAGACTTTGCATTCATTTTATTTCTATTTAAACAGTAATGACCTTTTTTCATTCCTAGAGCTTTTCCCATTCAACAGTTTTTTGTTGAGATTGTGATATGTAATTATATCCATTATCATTGCTTTTTATCCTTCATAGTCATTAGTGCTATTAACAAATGCTGTATTTAGGGTTGTTGTTTTTTTCCCCCTCCTGGGCACATGGTAGGATCTAACTTTCCCATCAATAGTTGCCACTACCTTCTCTTTTCTTTGGCCTTGCCGTCTGGCAGTGGCTGCTCCATCAGCCTTGGCCATAGAGGAAGGAAGGCAGTTGCATAGAGCAGAAACCTAGCCAACCTGCAGTCGAAGTGTAGTATAAGCATTATACCTGTGTTGAGATTTTTGAGCTTGTTTGTTATTGTAGCATATCCCAGACTATCCTGACTTATACATGGTCAGGGCAGTTTTAAGTGTCTGTAGTTTGTCAAAACCATTCTGTGATTTCAGTAGTCTTTACTAATATATACAATTTGTATGGACTGAACAGAGGCTTTAATGGTTCACATATTAGAAGGCTTTTCCTCTTCAATTATATTATTATGCCAAGTATTACAAACCTAACTTTAAGTTTCTCCATTCTTTTCAATCGAGACACAAGATTTTATGTTTAGTAAAATAATTTTCTACTTTGTGGACATCTTTTACAAGCTGATTGCTTTGTGGGAGAGATATCTGTCCGTCTCCTCACCTTTACAGACTTCTAAAACCTAATACATTCAGATACGTAAATTTTCGGTGTGTTTTGTTGACAGCATACACATACAGTGTGCACACATATTCTGATCGTTCAAGTGTAAAAAACGGACGCCTGAATTAGAATTGCTCTTGCCATTCTTATTTACCCTCAATATAAAACACATTCACAAGCTGAAAACTTTTTACGTTCATTAATGTTTTCATGTAATACCTTTTTTTTTTTTTTTTTGATGATTTTGAAAATCGTACCCAATAGTTCTCCGAAGGGCTGTAAAATAAAACAAATTGAATTTGGAGTACCAGTAAGATTATTATTACTCTTCATTTGAGATAGACAACCTACTGTGGGATTTTTATAGATTAGATTAGAATACAGATAGAGAAATTTGATGTCTAAAAGGCTTAATTTTCCCATGTCACTTTGGAAAAGTTTATAAAAGCCAGGGGAAGGCTGCTGCCTGAGTTTCAAGGGGCTTCATAAAGAATAGATATCATATTGGTGAATTCAACAGAGTCCTTGAAACTGGTGCATAAACCCTGAATGTCAGATGATTTGTTTGTAATAAGCAAAATAACTGTTATATGGACAGCAATATTGATGATAGTAAAACTAGTTCATTCTGGGAAGCAAAATATAAAGTGGATTTCTTTGTGATCATAGAATTAGAACAGGAAGAGTTAGTTAATTGATGTGTAGTGGTTTCAAGCTAATTCCAATTCATTTATTTACACAGTGATGGGAATATTCTTGCCAGTCTTCCTTGCATACTCCAATGCAGTTGATGAATGTAATTTTTACTTTGGATGTTTACCTTCATGGTTCTCATTTTCTATAGCAACTCTATTTTGACTGACATCCATTTTTTTATATGCTCACAACTTCAGTTTGATTATAATTGGATTTATACGCCTGAAAGAATTTCTGTTTCTTTTATGTGACATTGCTTATCTCTGCTGATCTTCTTTGAATGGATTTGTTAGTGGGGTTTCCCAGTATAATCTGTTCCTCTTATTTCCAAATTCTTCTGCCCTGTCTCATGTAAACATCTACTTACTGAAAAAAGCAGGTATTGTTTGGATAATAAAGACAATGTTCATATATTCAACTTTTTGATAGCGTGTTTTCCTATAAATATAAGGAAATCTGTACTAGTCCTGCAAACCATTTGCCATTTATAAAAAATCATCTATTTGTGAATATTTGTTTTAAGTTTCTTTCATTTTTCTCTTTCACAGTTTCTGATTAGCACAGATGTTCTATAAAAATTGTAAGAGTTCCTGGAGTTCTTGCAAAGAAGATGCTGTTGAGGTCTATATTATCTAACACTCATTGATCACTGAAAATATAATCATCAACTCAGTCAGTAAATTTCATTAAAAACCATACAGACAAAACAATTTGACTAACTCTCCTTTGAGCTACAGAAGAAAAAGAACATGCATTAGAAAAATAACCAGCAATCTTGGATAAAGTATCTTTTTTTTAATCTAGTCTTTTTATAAGATTGTCTCTATTTCTAAATTGGAGTTATTCATTCTGGGAAGATCAGTAGTTTGATTCTAAATGAACACACAGATTACTTTAAATATGATATAAATTTTTAAAATTTGACAATTCAGTATTTGCTTTTAAAATTGTTCCTTTCATAACAACTAAAGGAAGAGAACAAACAATAGTTTCTCCATATTGTTAGAGTAGTTTATCTTGCAAAAGGTGTGGTACAATCCTACATTTATTGTCTTTGTAATTCTGATATGATTATTCAACTTCTTATGTATCCTGACGTGACAAAAAAATTCTTAGAGATCATACTGTGCTTCATACAACACTTCCATTTTCTTTGAATGAAACATTAGGCAAATTCTCTTACTGGTTTTAGCTCAAGATGAGTATGTCTAAAGGATCTCATTTTTGCAAGGAATTAAAAGGTCAAAACAATAAATCAAATAACTCCTAATAAAGTTAACCATAATGCCTATGACTCTTCCAGCAATGTAAAAAGGTAACTTTGTCTAGCTGTTGAGATAGATTGATTTGAATGATCTCAAAAATTGATACTTCACTAAATAGAATAATGCATACATTGGAAATTCAGCATTCCAAAGCAGCAGCCATCATTACCTCACTCAACATGCATTGACTGAGTTTTTCCACCATGTAAAGGCCAGAGAGGCACAAGGGGGGGGGGTGAGAGAACGTATGTAGTACAGTGTAGTGCCAGTTGCCCGAGGCAAGGAGCACAGAATCTACAGAAATTAGAGGACCAGAAATAAACATGACGATTTAATCGCAACGTAAGTCAAAAAGAGAAAACAAGTAGCATATTTTTACCTCTCATTTGCTAAGAATGAGAAGTATAAATAATAAAAGGTGTAGATCATTAGAAGTAAAGACGTATTTTGAAGAATTTGAGCTTAGATAAAATTCATAGGTCATCAGTTGTGACCCTCATTTTTTAAAAAGATATGTATGTATGTATGTATGTATGTATGTATGTATTTTTAGAGAGAGATTGAGAGTGAGAGATAGCAGGGATTGGGGGAAGTGACAGAGGGAGAGACTCTTTCAAGAAGACTCTGTGCTGAGGAAGGAGTCCAGCCACACTGGGGCTTTATCCCATGACCCATGACATCATGGCCTGAGCTGAAACCACGAGTCAGATGCTTAACCGACTGAGCCACCCAGGCGCCCTTGTGGCCATCATTATTAAGTGGCATCATAACATCAGAACCTGCATTTAACCTAGTATCATCATAAAGCTTTCCCAAGCAGAGTTCCTTTAGTTAGAAAAGTCATATCTGTTCTGTAATTAATAGGGAAACTTATTTCTCCCTGGTATATCTGGTGATCTTTCCCAGGTGGAAAGTAACAACTTGTTCTCTGATTTTACAGTAAAAGAGATGCCTTTGGAGATTGTAATTTTGAGACATCAAATGAGATATATGTTTTGTCCATTTGTTTGAAGAACCACTATTTCAGGAAGGGAAGAGTTGAGTTTAGTATGCATATTTTTCTTGAGTCACTCCTAAAAAATTCTGGTTGATAGAGAAGAGCTGCCTGACAAGTTCTATTTTAAAAAAATTAAGTGGTAATAGAACAGAGGGGAAAACTGATACATAAGATGTTCATTATGTTGAAACATACAAAATTACCTAAATAGACCATATTTAACCTCAAATATGGCAATTTAAGATTGAATAAAATAGAACTCCCTGTGTTTCATTTTTTGGCTAAAGCTGCCAAGGCCAGGAATAATGCAGTAGATGTCAAGTATCTGACAGGTTTCAAAGAAAGGTGCCAGACCTTTTTAACCAGGATGTGTTATAAATGATAGTTAAATTGATTTCTGTCACACTAGTGGTGACTCACCCCCAATCATAAAAGTGTAAAGGTACAAAATGAATGAGAGAAATTTTTTTTTTTTTAGAGAGTATGGGCCCACTGTGAGTTCTCCCTTCTGTTGTGGGGGTAGATTCCTTTCACAGCTCATATCAAGTAGGAAGAGCCTTAGAGGGAACCTCCCACCCATCTGTGAGGGAGCTTGAGTGTGGCCATTTTGAAAGGAAATCCATTCAAAATAATTCTGGGGTGACATAGCCCAGCAGGGGCCTCTCTGTGGGTTCTGAGGCTGAGCACGATGCAGGCACCCTATCTATTACTGGTATTCTAGTAGGAGGTGATAGAGAGGGAATTTCAAAGACTCTCATAAAGGTAATTAGTGAAAAATTCAGCATGGCACATATGCATGTCTCCTAGGACAGGGACATTATTTGACAAGTTGCTCAATACTGGCTGTTCTCTTTAACCTCTTTTTACCTGGGATCCTACCCCAGAGAGTTTATATGCTTGAATTTGTTGCTTCTGACATGATGTAAAAGCACAGTGATTATGACAGCACAATATGCATCAGTAATTGGCTTTCCAAATAATTCTTACAGTTTTCTCTAGACACAGAATAGATATCTACCTGGAATACCTAGAATGTTGAGGGTATTCACACACGCACACAAACACACATGGTTTTTAAATTTCAAACAGGATTTTGCCCTGGGCATATATAGGAGCTGTCTTCACATAGCAGATGTTGCTACAAGACATGAATTGGGTAGCCAGCCTCATGAAGGGATTTTTTACCCCACTATCTCCTATTTTTGTTCTTGCTTTCATTTTCATGCCCTCTCTCTCTCTCTCTCTCTCTCTGTTTCTCATGGTTGGTCTTTAATTTTTTTTTTTATTTGTTTACTGAACCCCTATATGTCAAGTTTAGGTTCCAAGCCTTCAGACAAGCCTGCCACTCCTCTGTTAGATTTATAACACATGTTCCAGGCTTGCTTGCATGTGCTCCCCCTTCATCTTTACTCTGGGAATTCCTGTACTCACACTAAAGGATTTACCCACCCTCCCTCAACTTCATTTTTTGTTTTTGTTTTTGTTTTTTTAGGTATTTATTTATTTGACAGAGAGAGAGCACAAGCAGACAGAGTGGCAGGCAGAGAGAGAGGGAGAAACAGCCTCCCCACTAAGCAAGGAGCCCGATGTGGGGCTAGATATGGGGCTTGATCCCAGGACCCTTGAGATCATGACCTGAGCTGAAGGCTGTTGCTTAATCAACTGAGCCACCCAGGCATCCCACTTCATTGTCTTCTGAGAGAAGAGTTATCTTTTCAGAAAGCATTGCTTTGGTGAGGCTTAGGTAAAACAAATAATACTCAATTGAGATGACCTTTTCGGAATGGCCCAAGGAATATCCAGTAAATGTAAAATAGAGAGAACATTTACAAGGCTTCTGGATGTATGTAGACTCCATAAAGATATAATTCCACATGAGGAACATAAAATCTTTTCACTGTTGAGATCTGACAGTAATACGTCATATGAACTCTTCGATCTTCCCTCCTGATTTATTTATTCATGTGACTGAATCTGCACATTTCGTTGAGTTTCCTCTCTCTGTGATCAGTTGTCATGACTGTGTATGTCTGAAAATTGTCTATGCTGAAATCCACTAAAAATAGGCATGGAAGACACACACACACACACACTCAACAGCTCAATGAATTGCATAAAAGTTCAGGAGAGTATGGTTTCATGGCTAGATACCCAGTTTATTGATGGGAAAAAGGCAGGGACACAAACAACTACCTTTATGAATAAAATGACCTTAACAGAAGCTGTCTTTGAGGTGTCACTTCCCAGTTTTTTTATACAATACCTGTGGAAAGTGATACTGTTGTCATTGTCTACTCAAGTTCATGGAAGAGGCAGCTCCTAGGATATGCTTCTCAGCACATCTGTACCTCATTCCCAGCACTTGGGGCTAGAGGCTCTGCTTCAGGGATTATTGCCAGGACTGGCTTCATTTAAGGTTTTTATAAGTGTTTGGGAAGATGAAGTGCCCAGTAAAATCTTCAAGTTCACAGATGACACTAAGCTTCTCTGGGTAATTAAATGTCAGGCTGATTAGGATAAACTGCAGAAAAATCTTTCCTGCTCATGTATGAGGTCAGAACGTGAAGATGAACATCACCAGGGATGTGTGAATGTTGCAGGATAAGAAAAAATAATATAAATCATATTATATGATGGTGACCTTTGAACATCAGTGACGATGCAGGATAAAGATTCCAGTGTTGTGATCTTTTTCTGGAAACGTCCACCTGTCACTGTGGTGACAAAAACAGTCATTATAATTCTGTGAATTGTTAGACTATTACAGAAGACACAGAAACGTCAGTAGCAATTCAAACACTTTTCCTGTACGTTCTTCTGTTTAATCTTCAAAAGAATCCTGTATGATCATTTGTAAGTGAGGAAGTGGGGGCTCAGAAGCATCAAGGCTTCTCCAGTTACTTCTGTATGCTGTTTCTAAAAAAAAAAAACAATGAAAGTAAAAAATGTTTATAAATGCACATTTGAAGTAGGGACTGGGAATCTGAAGAATGAGGGAAAAAAGAGATTTTATGGGTAGATGTATTTTATAAAGAAGGAATCTTTCATCTGGAAAAACTTGAATACTCAATGTAATTTGGTTCTAGTGAAGTGTTAGGATTCTGGATTTAATTAAAAAATTGTATGAAGCTTAAAATGGTGTGTTAGTTTCTCGGGCTGCCATAACAAAGCACATAAATTGGGTCGCTTAAACAGTCAAAATTTATTACCTCACAGTTTGGGAGGTTAGAAGTCCAAGACCAAGATGTCAGCAGGATTGATTCTGTCCAGGGGTTATGAGAAAGAATTGCTTCTGGTCCTCTTCCTTGTTTATTTCTTCACATTTTTTCCCTCTATGTATGTCTGTCTCTGTCCAAATTTCTTTCTTTCTTTCTTCCTTTATTTCTCTTCCTTCCGCCCTCCCTCTCTCTTTTTTTCTTTTTTCTTTCCTCCCTTCCTTCCTTCCTTCTTCATTTTCTTTTCTTTTCTTTCCTTTTCTATTATTTCCTTTTCTTTTCTTTCTTTCGATGAGGACCCCAGTCAAATGGCTTAGGGCCCCCCCCCCAATACCTCATCTTATTTATGTCTGCCATGAACCCATTACCAAGTAAGGTCATATTTTGAGATACTGGGAGTTAGGCTTCAATGTATAGATTTTGGGGGGACAAAATTCAACTCATAATAAATGACAAGCACTATACAATGGATGATATATTTATGAAAGTTATTACTCTGAATAGGAACCAGATCTAAAGGCTTTATATGTCAGTGAAAAACAAAGCATCAAGAGAGAACATTAAGCCAATAGGGAGATGGGGGTGGCGGTGGGAGAAATATGTGACAGACTCTTCATATTTTAACACTGGAAGGTTACAGAAAACCATAAGGATCCCTGTTTTTACACAGTTGAGCAATATTTCCAAGGAAACTCTGTTGTTCTTGTCCAACAACAGCATGATCAATTGATTTCACCAAATACAACATTACTATTAATACTTATTTGTGCCAGTTTTTTAATCTCAAAAAGTTTAAATCCCAAATATTGAAAAATGTGGTTGACCACCCAACCCAAATAATCTCGGTTCTTTTAATGTATAATGGAAACTCCAGACTTGGCTTTCTTTTTCAGATAAAATTAAAAAAAAATTTTTTTAGACATGTTTATACTGGGTACTTTAATACTGACATCAGTTTCTAAGGTGAAACTCAGCCATATTTCCCCATAAATTTAAAGAAGCACTTCAATCATAGTTTATTTTATTCAGGGTACATTCAACCTCATGTCTTAGTGTCAGTTGTTATGTATGTTGTAGAGGGCCAAGAGGTATCTTAAAATATATAATAGAGCAAGAAAATTATGATTATTCTTTGTCATATGGAAGTAAGATATGAAATGATAAAGAAAGGTAAAAATAAATGCCATTTATTTGTTACTGCATCCATCCTCTTGGGGCAGTATCTTTAGTTAAAAGTGACCTTCAATTTAGTCTTTATCATAATGACACCTTGTGCCTGGGCCTACATTATGACAGTTTTATTAACGTTATTGTCCATTAATCTCTGAATTTTAAAACATCTCTATGGTTATTTTCAGTTTATGTTGATCCTCTGAGTTCATAGCTGAATAGATTCAGTCATTTTCTCAGCTGTTAAGTCTCTTGTCTGGTTCTTGAAGTTCCCAGTGGCTGGGGGTTGATTGACAACTTTGGCAATGCCAATGTAAATAGCAGGCCAACCTCACAGCACCTAGGAACTGGTGGTATTTGAATGCAGTTTGTGTACCCAATTTTTAAATAGAAATACCTTGGGCTTCTTATTAAGGACTGAGCGAGATTGACTTTTTCTACGTGGAACAGGGAGAACATTGAAATTGTGGACAATAGCGTGGAATGCTTTCTGGAAAAGGAGTGATGACCAGACCAGGCACTGAATACAATCTGTAGGTGGCCTAGAATGTCTGTGATCTGAGTGTGTGAGACGGAGATGGTAAAAGACATCAAAAGTCAAGGCAGAAGGGGATCTGCCACTAACATAAGAAGATGAGAATTAACCCTCTGGACATTTAAAGGAAGAAGCTCTTTGAGTCATTTTAAAAGGGATCATGAATCACTTTTTTTATTATGAGTGAACTTGATTTCATAAAATTGGAGTAAAGAAAGAATAAAGCAATATTCTTTACTGTCAAAATATAGTGTGACCAATAGCTACACTATCCAAACACAACTAGTTAACATTTTGATCAGTTTCTTCCCAGGCTGTTTGTGTGTTTGTATGTATTTGTGATTTTTGTGTTTCTAATACTCCAATCAAACTATTTATATTTATTTAATTATATTTTAATTCAAGTAATTTTTTGAAATCTTGATTCTTCATGAAATACCAAGTATCTTTTTATGTTAACTTAAATATATAACTGTCCATAACTTTTAAATATTGAGATTCTGTTTTGACTTTTCTTTTTCTTTCTATAATCTCCCCATTCTTTTTCAGGTCTCCCATCAGAACAGCTATCATCTAAACACTTTAGAAGTTACAAATCTACACCTCATGTTTCAGACTTACATATACAAATATTAACTATTTGGATGCCCATTAATTAGTGGATTGATTTATTGATAATGAGTTAATTAATTCATGAAGATCTTAGTATGTGTGTGTTGGTGTCCTGAGTACCAAGAGTTGAATTTAAAGCAAATTGGTGAGAACTGAAGCAGGAGTCAGAAAGGCATGGAAAGTCTACATTTTGAAGGTTCTTAAGTGCAAATGTAGGCCTTTGGGTATTTATTTCCAGTCTGTATTCTGTATCCCTATTAAATAGTCTCATAACATTCTGCTTCTAACACTTATCAGAGTTGTAATTAAGCTATTGAAGTGATTATTTTGTTCAGCGTCTGTATGAGTTTTCTTTTGCAGCTGTGACAAATTACTACATGCTTTGTGGCTTTTAAAATCACTGAGGATTATTATTTTATAGTTCTGTGGACCAGAAATCTGGCGTGAGTCTCACTGAGCTAAGAACAAGGTGTCGGCAGGGTGCATTCCTCCTGTAAATTCTAGAGGTGAATACATTTTCTTGCCTTTTCCAGTTCTAGAGCCGTCTGCTTTCCTTAGCTCATGCTTCTTTCCTCAGTCTTCAAAACCACATTGGCCAAGTCCTTCTCACACTGCTATCTCTCTGGTTGTCTTGTCCACATTTAAGGCCCCGTTACACTGGGTCCACGAGGATGACCCAGGATGATCTTATTTTAAGGTCAGCTGATTAACAACCTTAATTCGATATTCTACCCTAGTTGTTTTTCATCACATGACTAACATATTTACAGATTTGAGGGAGGAGGATATGGGCATCATTGTCGGCTGTTATTCTGCTCACTATGGTGTTTATCTCCTTCCCCCAACTTAAAATTACATGTAGCAAACTTTGAGTCCACTCATCTCTTCTTTTTTAGTTGCAAAAGCTTGATTTTACTCCGAGTGGCCGTTGCTCAGCTAATAAATTTCAATATCCTTGACCTCCACAATATACAAAAACGTGATGTAGCACTGTTCTGGCAAATGAGTTATAAGAGGAAGTCGACAGAGTAATTCTTGCAGAGATTACTATCCTGATGGGAAGTATCATCCCTTTTATCCTTGTAGCCTGTCTTAATCATCATCTTTTGGCCAAGGATGATAGGAATGAATACACCAAGCCTTTTGCATTAAGGACAAGAACTAAAAACAGGGAAAGAGCCTTGGTCACTGATTGCATTGTTTAGCTGACCTATTGTATCAATCCAAGGCTTGTGTCTCTTGGACTTCCTTTACTTGAGAGGAAATATTCATTATATGTTTACATTACTGTGGTAGGCTTTTTAATTACTTGCAGCCATATGAAATCTTGCTTCATAGCCTCCATGAGAGCAGGCACATTTTGTACCTTGTTGACTGTTGTATATCCAAAGCTCAGGGCAGAGCAAAACATCTATTAGGAATCCTACTAAATAAATAAATTAACCTAAGAGTTAAATTTCTCTTGAGATTTTTGATGATTGATCTGTATTTAATTAGACATTAGCTAGTTTAAGAAGGACGGGTGAGTAGATCTTCCAAAACAAAGAGTATTTGTCAATGTCCTGAAGTGGGGATGAACTTGTATTCAGGGAAGTAGTAGAAAGTGGTGACTAATGTAATGGGGAAGAAGTGGAGGGGACTAGTAGATCACAGTAGACCACCATAGGCCATGTTAAGATCTTTTTTTTTTTAAATTCCAAGCACATTGATAAGAGATATATTTTAGGTGAGATTCTCATATTTATATTTTTTAAAACATTTTATTTTCAGTGTAGTTAACATATATTTCTTAATTTCTCTTTCTGCTGCTTCATTATTAGCAGATAGAAATGCAACAGATTTCTGGACTTTGATTTTATATCCTGTGACTTCATTGAATTCATTTATCAGTTCTAGTAGTTTTTTTAGTGGAGTCTTTAGAGTTTTCTGTATATAGTATCATGTCGTCTGCAGAGAGTGAAAGTTTTACTTCTTCCTTACCAATTTGGATGCCTTTTATTTCTTTTTCTCATCCAGTTGCTGAGGCTAGGACTTCCAGTACTATGTTGAATCAAAGTAGTGAGAGCAGACATCTTCTCCCTGATCTTAGGGGAAAAGCTCTGTTTTTCCACATTGAGTATGACATTAGTCCCTTGTTTTTCAAGGACTCTATTATGTTAAAGTATATTCCTCCTAAACCTACTTTGTTGATTTTTTTTTATCATGAATGTATGTTGTATTTTATCAAATACTCTTTCTGTATCTGTTGAAATCATATGGTTTTATATCTTTTCTCTTATTGATGTGATGTATCAATCACATTGATAGTCAACAGATGTTGACTGATTTGTGAATATTGGCCTACCCTTGAATTCAGAAATAAGTCTCACTTGACTGTGGTGAGTGATTTTGTTTTAATGTATTGTTAGACTTGGTTTGCTAATATCTCTTGAGTGTTTTTGTATCTATATTCATCAGAGATAGTGGCTTATAGTTCTTTTTTGTGGTATCTTTATCTTGTTTTGGTATCAGGGTAGTACTGGTCTCATAGAATGACTTTAGAAGTTTTCCTTCCTCTTCTTCTTCTTCTTTTATTTTTTTTGAAAAAAATTGAGAAAAATAGGTATTAACTCTTCTTTAAATGTTTGGTAGAATTGACTTGTGAAGTCTTTGGGCCTGGACTTAATTTGTTGGGAATGTTTTGATTACTGATTCAATTCCATTGCTGGTAATCAGTCTGTTCAAATTTTCTTTTCTTTCTTTCTTTCTTTTTTTTTTTTTTTTTTTTTTTGATTCAGCTTTGGGAGGTTGTATGTTTCTAGGAATACCTCCATTTCTTCTAGGTTGTCCTGTTTATTGGCATCATATATGTATTTTTGAAGGTTCTTTTGGGGTGCTGTATGAAGAAAGGCACAAGTGAATGCTTTGAGAAAGAATAAGAGGGTATGGAAATAGTCTATGTGAGAGATGAGAGCCTGATACAATCTGGTGATCTGGAAATGGAGAGAAGTGCATGGATTGGATAGACATTAGAAAGTTAGGTTGGTAGAACTTAGCACTTGACTGAATATGAGGATAGGAGAGAGAAGGGTGTGCGTTAACTCAGGCTCTGATCGTGTATGGGGAGGATTACAAGTTGTTCCTGCAGCAGCAACGTCCTGGCATTGCTCTGTTGAAGACCATAGTCAGAATTTGTTATTGCATGTTTGCCATGTGCCACATTAGTGAGTAGAGAACTAGGGGATAAATATATTAGAATACTTCAGAGCCTGGGATGAATTACAAGTGGGGATGAGTGGCTGGAGATAATAAAGAACTTGGTTTAGAGCCAGGGCTGCGAAATGCTTTATAATCTACCTTAAATTTTTTCTTGATATGTACTAATCAGGGCACTGTTCTGGAGCTATGGACATGAAGATAAATACCCTGCTTTTAATGAGCCCAGAGCCAAGTGCAGGGATTTTTCATTTGATTCCTTAGTGGGTCATAGGTTAGCTGAACGAGGGACCCCTCAGCAATCAGTTCAGCCAGGCAAGCTCCTCCACCTAACACCAGTGGGGTGTACATATGTATGATTTTCTGTGTGCTGTGTAAAAGTTCTGGATTCACAAGTCTTGGAGACAAGTTAGACACAATAAGGACAGTAAGAATGACAACACTGGTAACAATAAAATACAATGTAATGATACAATAAAGGAATGTTAATATTTTAAAAAATCTGCTGGGAGATGGTTTGAGTGACATTTTAAAAGCAGATGTTCTGCAGGAAGCTAGAAGAATAGATACCTATCTTTCTGGAAGCTTCGAGCATGAAAATTCCGTTAGACTTCCAACTATAAAATAACCTCTCTTGTTTCTTCAGTAACTGCCTACTTTTTCAGATAAAGTGACATGAAGCATCTTCCATCATATTTCATCAGCTGATGAATTTTGAAAATGTACTAGCTACAGAATGATGGCGATGTAATAACATGTCTCGACTCTTTCCCCTCTGGGTAAGAAATGGGTATGGAGAGAAGATGTAGCTTCTCATTAAGTTGAATTTGGGTGTTTCCTAAAGTGACATCATCCTCTTTCATTATTTACTTCCTTCAGCTTCTGAAAGTTTAAGTTACAGCTGAAAATTTTCCAGTGCTTTTTCCTGAAAGAATCATTCCTTTGTAGCCCCTAAAACTGTATGCTGGCCTGTTAAAATCGTTATTTCTCTGTACAGATTTGGTGCACGTATAGAATAACATTGTGTTCTAAGTGTTTTTGATACATAAGAACTTCATTACCTCTGGATGATTCTATTGTTTTGCCACTGTTTCTTTTTTTGGCTCAGGGAAGCATTTGGAAGGTCACATAAAATGACTATTGGTTAAATCCACTTGCACAATAATCCTATGCAATGTTCAGTAGATTTCTTAGGGTTTTAAATTGTGATTTGTAGTTTAATTCAAATAGATAAGGGGATCTCCTGGGCTGATTGCAACAGTTAAACTTGAAGCTGGGCCTGAAACTCATTTGGTTTACTGCGTTACTAAAAGTGAAAATAAACATGAAGTGATTTACAGTGTAATTTATGGCATAACATTCACATATCACATTATGAATGGAATGACATCCATATATGTTGAGCTGTTTGAAGACCCCTCTTATGCAGTGCCAGTGGCTGGAAACAATGGCAGACTTCATTACCACCTTTTCCAGTGCCATAGATGTATTATTAATCTTCTGGGACTTTGGTAATGAGGATTCAGCTTGGGCCTCAAAGCCCACATCTGAGCTCTCCCTGTCCTTCCTCAGGGTGCTTAAATCACAAATGGAGCTTTTGTAGACTTCTAGCACTTAACACAAAAACCCTTCTTCCATTTCACAAACGTAGGATGTAGGCTTTTATACACAATCACTCTGATAGAGCTTCTAACCACATCAGTCCACTATTATAATCAAGCTTTTTGTGATAAGGGTATTTTAAACCATCTTGACAAATGCTTATAATTATAATAGTTATCATATGGAGCACTCAGTATCCTCAAAGGGATTTAAGTATATGATAGAATCTTCCTTTTAAAAGAGTTTATCAGCCAGCAGATTTCCATTCTTATGTACGGAAAGTGCATTTTAGATACATAAAACCACAATAAATGAGCTCTTAACTATGTCAACCGTTGTAGTAATCAAGCCCCTTTCTTTCCAGAGTATTTAAACTATCTCATTAAGTATACTTTTAGAGGATATAATGACATTTCCTCCACATAATCAAGGAGAATGTCTTGCATTTTTACCCTTTCTTATTAGACTCCGGAGTTTTAGAAGTTTGGTCACTAGGATAATTAGGCCGCCAGTGCTTCTCAACCCTTTTTACCTACCTGTCAATTCTAATGGCTAGAGAAAGATAATTTGCCAAATTGAGAAAGTTGCTGTGAGGCTGGAGGGAAGTGTAGGACAAAGTAAGCAAATTTACAACCTGTCACCCTTAAAGGCTCTGAGGAATAATTTATGAGCTCTTGGAGCCAGTGTCAGTTGCATGGCCCAGAAACATGGGCATTTCTTATATAAGTCCTAAAACATTCATCTTGATTTAAAAATATGAGAAACTTTGACCAGAATATTCCACTAAGGCTCTCCAGCCATTTCAGAGTAAGACAAGGCATGCAGTGTGCAGACGCTGGTCAGCTCCTGGTCTGGGCATTTTTCAAGGTACTTATCAGACATGGGACCAGCTTGTCTCCCACCTGAATTTCAGAGGTCAGGGGTCCAAGACTTATTTTTCATATCTTCTGCTTCTTTCAGTGACACTTACTCTAGCAGACAATAAATGCGAGGTGAGATGCAAAAGAAGGAAATATCTGTGTTTTGTGGAATCAGACTTGTTATTGTTTTGCTTTGAGTTTTTAAGTCAACATTTTACTTTAGCCTTTACTACAGATTTACTTTCATACTTACAGATCATCATCGTAGGGGATGAGATAAATTGCTGATTGGAAAAGTCAAAATAAAGTGATGAAATAGTGATTACATATATACATACATTGTGTGTATATATCTATATGTTGTATGTTTACATATGTTACACATTACATGTATAAGTTTATGCATGTGTGTATATAAATATACAGACACACATTATTGAAGGAATGGCTATTCAGTTTTAAGTAGTAAAAACCAAGTTTTAAATTGCTTGCTTATCTCAAGTCTCAATAAAAGGATTATAAATTGTGAGAGAAAGATGAGTTCAACTGAGTCTCTCACACTCAAAAATCAATGTGAAACTCCTGAGCTCATAATGCTGTAGTTCCAGTAGAATTTAAGTTCTAGGAGGAGAGCTGCCCCCTCACATCGACTCAGTTACCTTCTTTGTCTGTGCCTTTCAGGGAGTGTGCTTATTTACTGCAAATAGCATTGGCACAACCGTAAATCCATAGGACTATTTTGCTTTTCACAATCTTGGAAAATGGCAAAATCAAAGACAAATGAATGGGGTGGTACTGAGATGCTGATGGTGTTTGTAAAGGGTACAAACATATTTTCTTGTTCTGCATGACGTGTGGACAGTTTCCTGGTGTCAGGGCCTCTGGAAGACTGATGCCTCTTCCTCGATAGCAGTTTTACTCCCAGGGGAACGATCAGATTGAGAAAATCAAAAGCTTCATGTAAGTGAAAGCAGTTTTTTTCTAATTTGGTGGGTGTGATATCCTCGAAAACTTGGTTAGCTTTTATTTTCCTCTTTAGTATATGGAATAGTAGATGCAGTTTTATTTCTAGATAAACCCATTAAAAAATTCCAGTGTATGTTTTAACATCTTTTTCTTGTTATTAGGTGTCTCTGGGTGGAACACATCATAATCTTTCTTGTTTTGATTGCTCTGGGCACCTCAGCAGCTAACTTTCTTTTCTTTTTTTTTTTTTTTTTTAAAGATTTTATTTGTTTATTTGACAGAGATTACGAGTAGGCAGAGAGAGAGGAGGAAGCAGGCTCGCTGCTGAGCAGAGAGCCCAATGTGGGGCTCAGTCCCAGGATCCTGGAATCATGACCTGAGCTGAAGGCAGAGGCTTTAACCCACTGAGCCACCCAGGCGCCCCAGGAGCTAACTTTCTTTCTTTCCTTTTTTAAAAGATTTTATTTATTTGACAGAGAGAGATCACAAGTAGGCAGAGGCAGGCAGAGAGGAAGGGAAGCAGTCTCCCTGCGGAGCAGAGAGCCCAATGTGGGGCTCAATCCCAGGACCCTGGGACCATGACCTGAGCCAAAAGTAGAGGCTTTAACTCACTGAGCCACTCAGGCACCCCAGGAGCTAACTTTCTTAAAACTCAAAAGAAGCCTTTTTTTTTTTTTTTTTTTTTTTTTTTTTTTTGTATCTAAAGGGGTAGACACGGGGGAGATGAGTGTTCAAATCCTCAGCACATCTCAGTTGGACATCACTGGCAAGTCTGCAACTGCCTTTGTTGCCGTCCCTGCTAAGCACAGTCCACTGTCCGTGGACAGGTTCTCTCAGTGTCCCTTCCATTTGTTTCTTGGCCCCAAGAATCTGCTATGCCTGTGTACTTTCATTAGGTTCATTTCAAAGAATTAAATTTCTCCTTGTAATCCTCACACTCGCAGCTGTCAGGGCTGCCGTAGAACTGGTAGCCGAGTGCTCTGTGACTGTGCTGTTTGGAAGGAAATGGACAAAATGATATGAGAAGTTGTGTGCCTCTGTGTTATTCGGCGTCAGAGGTCCGCCGTGATTGGAACTGAAAAGTGTGTCGGCATTCGCCCTCATTCTGCTGCCCTGCATAGTGCTTCTGACAAGCAATGCTTCATCACAGACGCAGATTTGAGAAGGACTTGTGCAGTCCACTGTACATCCATAAATCAAAGAGCAGGGCTGCCCAGGTCCTCCTACTTTGGAATAAATGGAATTGAAAATGAAATGCCTAGTAATGAACACTTAACTGAAAAGGTTAGCAAGTGGGACAGGGAGTGGGAGATCAGAGAATGAGGACTGGGTGATTTATTAAATTGACAAAATCCCTAATTTTGCAATTTAACACCATTTCCCTTTGTTCTGCTCTCAGTAGAGATGGAGAACAGCTGGTTAGTACCACCTGTGTAAGAATCCATCATATTCTTGAATACCATTAATAAATCTCCCCATGATCTTTTCAGCCTTAGAAAAAGACCAATTTCTTTAATCTTTCCAAAGCGGTAAATCAGGAATTCAAAATGTTTTCTAAGAATTGTTTCGTAGGCTAGAGCCCAGAACAGAAATTTTCTCTGCTCTAAGTGGGGTGCGGAGGAATGGAATTTCACCATCTGGATGGAAGTGGAAATGACAGAGATAGGAATTCCAGCAGTGTTACTTGTCCCTGTGGGAAGCTAAGGAAACACAATCCACTGGGCCTCGGCAGAAGAACAGGAATCCTCTTCTACACAGGCTTTTCTGGGGGTTATTACTGAAAGGCTGTTAAGATCCAAAGCCACTCTGGGTGGATTACAGTGCTGCCTTCTAGCAGCTGAGTCTGGGGATCCTTTATGTTTCTGTGTCATTAATACGATGTAGCTATTAACGTGACTTGGCTACCCTTATCTACTGTTGCTTCTGTGACTCACTGAACAACTGGGGTTTTGTTTGTTTGTTTGTTTGTTTGGTACTAGTAAAATTTCCAAAGTGATTGTGATTGACCAATACAATTTTGTAGACCATTGGCCATATTATATGATACCTATCCTTTGAGCAGATGTTCAGGCTGGCTCCAGTAAGTAATGGGAGTCACATGACACCTCTCATCTCCATCAACCACTGGGGCTTCCTAGGACTTCCTTAGTAGAGAGGGACTAACAGCTACTCAGGAACTTTGTTAAGCCAATCTTGTGGAGCTGGCACTGAAAGTTAGGAGTTGGGAGAGAACAACTTTTCTGTGTTGCCTTTCCATCTGAACACATCCTTATACTTACAAATGCTTTTCCCTGCGTCACTGGTCACATCACAACTAAACAAATGTCACCTGCTAGGAATTGGGATCCTTGGTTATTCATCTCCTGCTATATGAATCCCAGGTGGCATTAGAGTTTTGGTTTTTTTTTTTTTTTCCACTTTAAGTTTCTCCATTTCTTACATGACAATTGATCTATTTCAGTTTTTTCTATCTTCTGGGTTCAATTTCAGAAACTTGTGTTTTCCTAAAAAATCTATTTCACTTGAGTTTTAGATCCTTTGGGGTAGATAGAGTTTTGCAAAGTTTTCTCTCATGCTTCTTAATTTTCCCACTCATCTTAGATTTATCAGTTCCTTAAATTTTTAATGTGACTCTATCTTCATTTCTGTTTTCCTAAAGTTGATTTTGTTACTTTTTAACTTACTGAATCAGTTGCTTAATTCATTGACTTTCATTCCTTCTATTTATGAATAAGATTTTTTTTTGGAAAAAAAAATGAATTTGTCAAAAACACTAGTTGAATCTTTATTGTCCTGGAGGGATGTTTCTAGTATATTGTTAAATGAGAAAAACATGTTTGGGGTTAAATATTTAAAGGTACAAATTATGTTCTGTGTCCTTAAAATGTTAGTCATAGTTGCACGTAAATTTGATATTGCTCACAAACTTCATGAGTTGAATTGTGAACAACTGACATGCAGTGGAATTATTATTAATCTTCATCAAGCTTGCCCTCTTGATTTTCCTGCATTCCATATCTGGACCACCTCTCTTTAACCACTAAGAGGTCATCCAACTCTTATGTGATCTTGGCTATAAGCCCTTTCAATAACCATCCCCTAGGACCATGGACTTTCTCCTGTCTTCATCTCACATAGACTTTGGTGTCTACATCTGCTTGAATTCTTATTACATTGTGTCACTTTTTTTTGCTAATTTTTATTTTTAGTTGTTGAAGTAAATGTTCATTGTAGAAGTGAAAAAGCATAAACATGCAAGACAAAAGTTAATCAGTTGCCATGGCCTCATTCCAATAAGCTAATACTTGATGTATATCATTACATATGTTTCTTCATGATTATATGACTTTGTACAAACACATTAAAAATAATTTTTTTTTCAAAAATGAGATCATAAGGGGGGCGCCTGGGTGGCTCAGTGGGTTAAGCCGCTGCCTTCGGCTCGGGTCATTATCTCAGGGTCCTGGGATCGAGTCCCACATCGGGCTCTCTGCTCAGCAGGGAGCCTGCTTCCTCCTCTCTCTCTGCCTGCCTCTCTGCCTACTTGTGTTCTCTCTCTGTCAAATAAATAAATAAAATCTTAAAAAAAAAAGAGATCATAGGTATTTATTATTTCAGTAGCTGCTTGTCTCTCTTAAAAATATAACACGAACATCCCTGTAGGCTAATAGATACAGAATTAAACCATGCTTTTTTAAAAAAGTAAAACAATTTAATTGTAAAACATACATATAAAATTTATGATCTTAGGGCGCCTGGGTGGCTCAGTGAGTTAAGCCTCTGCCTTCAGCTCAAGTCATGATCGCAGGGTCCTGGGATCGAGCCCCACATCGGGCTCTCTGCTCAGTGGGGAGCCTGTTTTCCCCACCCCCCTCTCTCTACCTGCCTCTCTGTCTTCTTAGGATCCCTTTCTCTGTCAAAACAAATAAATTTAAAAAATTATAATCTTAATCATATTTGAGTATATGGTTAACAATGTTAAATATATTTGAATTATTATGCAGCCGATTTCCAGAACTCTTTTTATCTTACAAAACTGAAACTATACCACCCATTAAACAACTCCCCATCTCACCTCCCTCCAGCCCATGGCAACCACCATTGTATTTTCTGACTGTACAAATTTAACTGTTCTAGATACTTCATATAACGTGGAATCATCCAGTATTTGTCTTTTTGTGACTGGCATATTTTACTTATTACAGTGTCGTCAAAGTTGCATGTGCTAGAATTTCTTTCCTTTTCAAGGACGAATAATATTCTATTGTATGTTTCCACCACATTTTGTTTATTCACCTTTTGAGAGACATTGGAGCTGCTTCTATCATTTGTCTACTGTGAAAAATGTAGCAGCAAACATGGTTGTACAAAAACCTCTTTCAGACTTCTTTGAATACTTTTGGGTAGCTCCCCAAAAGGGGGAATTGCTGAAACATATGGCAATTCCATTTTTAATTTTTTGAGGAGCCATGATGCTTTTTTCCATATTGGTTATACCATTGTAAGTTTCTACAGTGCATAAGGGCTCCAGTTTTTTCAGTAACAAATTCATAATTATGATATTGATCTTACTTTTTAATAAAATGTATGTGCCTTCTTTCTAATATATCAGAAGGATAGTGCTAAAGAGCTAGTGCTGTTTAATTTGGGTTTTGAAGGACAGCTGAGATTTCACTGGGGGTGGGGGGTGAGGGCCTCAGCCCTTCCACCAGTGGAGCTGACCCTGCACCGTCCCCTCCTGGCTCTGGGTCATGATCCGCTGTCTGATATGACTGAGGCTATGGTTATGTTTCATTTGAGTCCTTTTTAAGCCTGGTGTCAATGTGTAGCAGATTGTCCACTTTAGAGTCAGTGAATCTTCAACTTTGAAAAAAATCTGACTAAGATTATATTTCTCTCTCTAGAAAAATGTACATATATATTCAGCATTCACTGCAAGTTTGGAGGTTTAAATGACCCCTGAATATCCCATAGATGCCCCCTCTGGACTCACTGAGTTTTTTGTTTTTTGTTTTTTGTAAGATTTTATTTATTTACTTGACAGACAGAGAAGCAGGCAGAGAGAGAGGAGGAAGCAGGCTCCCTGCTAAGCAGAGAGCCTGACGTGGGGCTCGATTCCAGGATCCTGGGATCGTGACCTGAGCCGAAGACAGAGGCTTTAACCCACTCAGCCACCCAGGCGCCCCTGGACTCATTGAGTTTTGAACACCTGCTCCAAGACCTGACTCAGTTCTTTCATTTTGGTGAGCAGAAATGAAAGAGGCTCTCGAAGCTTCAGGATTTCTCCTGCCTTCATCACACTGCTCTTTGTCACTTCTTATCTTTGTAATTATCTTATCTTTCTCATTTTCTGACTCTTTTACTCTTCAGTGGTCATTGTTTACAAATTGTAGAATGCCTCCTTTAATTTATTCTTAAGTTGCTAGCATATGGTGTTCATTCTCTGTATTATGTAATAATCCTCAAGACATCTCCAGAAGTAGGTAGGGGATCTCGTATCATCAATTAATTCCAGTAGAGTGGGCACAACTGCCTCATAGTGATTGTCAATAAACCTTTAGCTATAAAACAAGCAGCCTGGAATACTCTTGGGCCTTTTTGTTTTATCTTAAAAATTTCTTCCCTTTATTCCTCGCTCCAGGCCCTCAGGGTGCTTTCTGGTTTTTGAAGATGTCACATTGGAATATAATTGAGATTCTAGCATCTGGGACATGACATCCTGAATAAAATAAGACCACGTTTTGTGACCTAGTTCTGAATAAGCTATACGGTCATTGTGTTGTTTAAATCATTAAAACGAATGTATTTTTTCTTTATAAAAAAGTAGTGGTTACATTAAAAAATGAGGAGAAATAGTCATAAACAGTAATGTCCATGAATTTTCAGCATTTTTTGAATAAGAGAAAGCAACTTTATTTTTATTTATTTAGTTATTTATTCGAGAAAGAGAGAGAGAGAGAGAAAGAGAGATCACAAGTAGGCAGAGAGGCAGGTAGAGAGAGAGGGGGAAGCAGGCTCCCTGCCGAGCAGAGAATCCAATGCAAGCCTCCATCCCAGGACCCTGAGATCATGACCTGAGCCAAAGGCAGAGGCTTAATGCACTGAGCCACCCAGGCACCCAGAGAAAGCACCTTTAAAGTATCTGTGGTGTATAAGTGTGTTTGATTGTAGGTTGACATGTCAAAATAGAAAATTAAAAAAAAAAAAAAAAAAGGTTGAGAGACGTAACAAAGCAGTGATATAGGACATTTTTTTAAATGCATTTGCATTCCAGTTTTTACTCCAGTCTTATTGTGACCCTTAAAATCTACATTTGTTTCTAATTTACTGTGCTATCATCTGTCAAAAGGCATTTTGTCAGTACCTTTTCAATGAAGGTTTAAACTTCCTCACTTTAAAGGAGAAGATAAGTGCAATGTAATGTGTGTTTAAAATTAATTTTCTGTTAACTTTTCAAAATGTTGCTTAAAGATCTTTTTGATATTTGGGAAGTCTCAGGAGAATTTTTTTTGTGAGATTTTGCCATCTTTTATGTAGAGCATAAAGTTGTGTTTTGTGACAAGAAATAAAAACTTGAAAGATTTAGATGATTCTAAAACTTAGGAATTTTAACAAAATCTTACATTTGGCCATAATATTTTCTCATTTTATTTATGATTTTCATTACTCTTTCTTCTTGATGGTTAATTATTCAGCAGACAGATGAGGATAAGCTTATGCTTCAGTACCAGGCAAACACAGAATCTCAATGGCTTAATACCTAAAGCTTATTTCTTCTCTTGTAAAGACATCTGTAGGTCAGCAACTCTCCATGACATTGTCTTTTAGGTGATATCTCAGCAGCGTAGTCTTCTTTGACCTATGGCTCAGCGTCTCAACCTTTGATCTCTAGGCTTCCTATGAATGAGAAGGGAACTCACACCTGCTCTTCAGTATTTGGCCCAACCCTGATCATAGCTGGCCGACTGGAACAAGTCATGTGGTCCTGCCTTCAGGACCTTCTTCCTTCAGGAAGAAGATGAAATGTGGGGAGCACATGGGATATTGAGCTGCAAAAGTGAATTCCAAATTTGAGTTTTAAAGCTAGACGGGACTTGGGAAAATAGCTTCCTTATATTATCAGTAAAGAAGCTAAAGTTACAAGGGTCAAGCCACTAGCTCACACTATTGCTTGTCCTTTTTTTTTTTTTTTCTTTTAAAGATTTTATTTATCTGTCAGAGAGAGAGTGTGCACAAGAACAAGCAGGGGAAGCAGCAGGCGGAGGGAGATGCAGGCTCCCCGCTGAGCAAGGAGCCTGATGCAGGATGCATTCCCAAAACCCTGGGATCATCACCTGAGCCGAAGGCAGATGTTTAACTGACCGAGCCACCCAGGGGTCCTAAACTGCTACTTATCTTAAGGAGTGTCTTCATTATGCTTTCTTTAGTGCACGGAGAAGACCTTTCAAACAGTCTAATTATAATGCTTCTTTGCCTTATCTTGCCATTCTTATTCTTGGACATTTTGAACTTGGGATCACAATTAGATAAATGTCTTGTTCAATAGTTAGTTGTATTGTGGATGGCTGCAGAATCGCAGAATATGTCATAACAGAATAGCATTTGGGCTAGAAGAAATTTCTCCCCCAGAAGTAAATTATGCTGGACCCACATGGTAGGCTTTAAATCTTGCTCTTGAGTCAAAGTAGATATGGATTGTGGAATTTATATGTACATTAAACATTTCCTACTCATGGCTGGAGCTTCTCTCAGAGCTTTGATGATTTAAGCCCTGAGATAAACCAAAGTGAATTTATTTTCATAACCAAGCTGGGCATCAGCTCTAGTTGCTAGCTAAGGAAGTGAAAACCAAAATATAGAACTGAATGTTTTATTTACTGATGATAATGCCCAAGGAACAAAATGCATTTCATTATTACAAATATAACATGCAGAAACTTAAGTTTAATTTCCACACTTAACCTCTTTGGACATCAGTGGGCTTTCTGACCAGCGAAATCCATGGACCACAATTTCAGTACCACTAAAATTAGTGGCAATTGTAGAACTGAGAGCTAACAGATAACTAGCAGCTTCTGTCACATTGTACTGTAAGGATTTAGGATAATTAATATTTTGAACTTGACTTGAATGTGCACATTATTTCTCATTGGCTACAGATCCTTTTGTGGATATACTATTAGGCAGAACAGTAGAGGGAAGGTTGGTACCCTTGGACCAGAGTATTTATAGCATCCTTTGAGAGTAGTTATTATTTTACTTATATCATGAGTCAGAGAAATCTGGGTTCAGAGAGTATAAGTAACTTCTTAAGATTATACAGAATAAGTGGCAGATTTATTCATGAGTGTATCTGATACAAATGCTAATGCTTTACCATCAATTTAATGACTTAGTTCAAGTTTAACAGTATTTGTTTCCAGTTGTTGCTGTAACAATTTCCACAAATTAATGGCTTAAAATAATACACATTTATTATCTTATATTTCTAGAGGTAATATTTTGAAACAGTTTCAGAGGACTACAGTCAAGATGGTGGCGGGGCTTATTCCCTTCTGGAAGCTCGCGGGGACATCCATTTCCTTGTCTTTTCTAGCTTCTGGAGATGGCTGGCACTTCTTGGCTAGTGGCCACATCCTTCATATTCAAAGTCATCAGTGTAATGGCTTTCAGTACCTCTCTTTAACTCTTACCATCCTCTCTCCCTCTTAGAAGGACCCTTGTGATTACATTTGGTTTACCTGGGTAATGCGTCTCAAGGTCCTTAACTCAATCACACCTGCAAAGTCCTTTTTGCTATGGAAGGTAATATAATTACAGGTTCTAAGGATTAAGTTATAGATATCTTTGAGGGGCCACTTTTCAACCTACTGCACTATAATATTTCTCTTGATGTGCATATTTCAACAATAGATTCTAGGTTATTCTAGTATTTTTGGGGGGGGGACAGCATTTATTTTTATTATTTTTATTTTTAGACATTAAAACTCTACAGAATATTACAAAAATAATAACAAATCTATAGTTTTAGTAAGAAGAGATGGACTTGACACATACCCCTTCACCCATAGAACAGAAACGGACTCTGATATGTGTCTCAAAGTGGGGGAAAAAAAAAAAAAAAGGAAAAAGAGAGACAGAGAGACAGATAGACCAGGACCTTCCCCTAACAACATACAAAGATTTTGCTTAAACAAACAAACAAAAAAATTGGTAATGTAAATTCCAGTTGTTTCAGGGTTAAATGTGACACTACATAGGATAGAGTAGTTTATTCTCATTCTGTCTTTTATCTACAGGAAGTGGAAGTCTCCTTCAGCACATCTATGAAAAATGAGTTGTTTGACTTTACAAAATGCTGTAATCTGACTGGGAGAAAGAGAGAACCTTTGGTGGCAATGCTGTGGTGTGGGTCCATCTGTCCTCTAAGAGATTTAAGAGAAGGGAAGTGGGTATCCTGAGAGTTTCATTGAGTGGAGACAATGGATTGCCTCTCATGAAACATGGCGCTAGATATCTGGTGGGCCTTTTTTTATAGTCCTACATGGTAGTTCTTCCCTCCCAGCTTTAGGGACCTGTCTAATGCATGCCCAATCTCTTGCTGATTCCATGCTGCATTGCTTGACTGTCTGCTCCTCCCCATAGTGACTGCCACTCATGCATAGCTAGCCTCACCTCTCACCTGGATCTCTGACTTAGTTCTTCTTGCCCTTCACTTCCTCTGGTCTAATCTTGACACAGCAGCCAGCACTTGTTTTAAGACATAAATTGGAGTAGAACACTCTGCTCAGAACCCTAATGGCTTTCTGCCACTCTTGGGAGAAAAACTGCAGATTCTAACCAAAGCCTTTTATGCTGACTGGCCTCCGTCTGCAGCTGCCTGCCCTCCCCTAATCACTGCACAGTGGTCACACGGGTTTACTTCAAGATCCACCCCTGGGCCAAATGCTTGCCTACCTTAGAAACTCCAAACATCACGTTCTCCCTGCCTGGATCATTCTTTAGCTCACTGTAATGAGGCAATTCGTTCATACTCAAGAAAGTTAGGTCCCCCAAACTCTTCACAGAACCCCAAACTTTTCTTTTGACCCTCTCATCAGTGTGTGATTATGCAAGACACATGTAGTGGTGAGTAGAGTGGTCTCTGCCACCTACCAGCTGTAACTTTGAGCATGTCACTCTATCTCTGTGTAGAACTAAGGCCTATACTAATAGGGCTTTGTAAGGATTGAATGACTTTATATAAATTTTGAGAGGCAGAATTTTAAGCTTACTTTGCATATTATAAGGATAATGAAGAATGATCACTTCTGCCTAGAAAAAGGGAATTTTTTTTTTTAAGATTTTGTTTATATATTTGACAGAGAGAGATCACAAGTAGGCAGAGAGAGAGGAGGGGAAGCAGGCTCCCACTGAGCAGAGAGCCTGATGGCAGGGCTTGATCTCAGGACCCCAAGATCATAACTTGAGCTGAAGGCAGAGGCTTAACCCCACTGAGCCACCCAGGTACCCCAAAAAAGGGGACATTTGATTAGATGATCAGAGCTTGTCAGTCTTGGAGGTACTAAAAGACTGAGGTTGCTTATGTCTTTCAACATGAGCTCAGTGTTATACAAAAGCCTGGGTTTGGGTATTGGCATAAATGGTGTCAATTCTCTACTTTGCTTAGAGAGAATGTCTGTGGTGAAGTATGCAGCCTCTAGATTCTAGTCCAGAATCTGGGATTTATGCTGCTTCCTGGCTGTGTAAACTGGGAGTAGTTGCTTAGCTTTCTAAGCCTCAATTCTTCTATAAATAAAAACAAAGTAAAGGTTGTAAAGATTGTTGTGAAAATTAATGAGAGGATTCATGTAAATTATTTGACACAAAGTGGATAAGCCATAAATATTAGTAATTGTTACAAAATGGGCTAAAATTTACCTTGACTGAGATTGTTACCTTGACTTAAGATTTCTCAACCCCAAGTCTTAGTTTTCTCATCTGAATTAGGAATCTGTTCAATCAGTAGATATTTATCTGGCTCTGGGCACTGGACTGCAAAGTACCTGTGACTACAACAAAGAAAAAAACTTGAGAGTTAATAACATCTACCTGCAGAATTTGTGTAAAAATTTAATGAGATAATGTATAATTGAAGGACTCATTATACTTTCGGGCATACTTTATTCACTAAACAAATGTTAATTTCCTTTCTTCTTAGTTGGTAGAAAGGTCTTATTTCTCTTTTCTAAAAGTCCAAATGTAATCACTTTCAATAATTTAATTTGATGGTTAATGTGATAAATCACTTTTTTTTTTTTTACTCTAAGTGATATGTGTTGATGAGATACGATTTATTAGACCAGTTACACACATGCTAAATTATTTTGAGTTAGATCTACCTAACAGAAAAAGAGAAAGTGACAGGAATGTCTTGTTCTTATAAAATATCATAAGTATGTGTGTACTTATTCTCCAATATTGGGTTCCATTGAGAACCTTTAACACCTAAGGACAGCTTCTGGCAGATCAGTTGCTGCAAATCATACAACTACTTAATAGAGATTCACACACTTGTAAATTGAAAGATGATCATGGAGAAAAACATTTAAATGAAGAACCTCATAAATCATAAAAAGGAGATACATTTGGCCCATTTGTACCCAATCCCTGCTGCCAGCCATCATCCGCTATCCTTTAAGAGGGACTTAATGTTTATAGCAGCAATGACCATAATAGCTAAAATATGGGAAGAACCCAGGTGCCTACTGACAGATGAATGGATGAAGAAGATATGGTATGGAATGGAATATTACTCAGTTATCAAAAAGAATGAAGTCTTGCCATTTGCAATGATGTGGATGGGACAAGAGGGTATTATGCTAAGCAAAATTAGTCAGAGAAAGACAAATACCATATGATTTCCCTCATATGTGGAATTTAAGGGAAAAAAAAAAAAACAAATGAACATAGGGAAAGGGAAGTAAAAATAAAGAAAGTCAGAGAGGGAGGCAAACCATAAGAAACTCTTAACTATAGGGAGCAAACCAAAGGTTGCTGGGGAGATGTGTGTGGGGGATGGGGTAACTGGGTGATGGGCATTAAGGAGGGCAGTTGATTTAATGAGCACTGGGCATTATTGCACCTGATGAATCACTGAATTCTACCCCTGAAACTAAAAATATATTTTATGTTAACTAAATTGAACTTAAATAAAAACTTTAAAAAAGGTACTTGAAGGGTTAAACCAAGTAGGAGTGATCTGATCATGTGACCTAAATTACATACGACTTTGAACTGCAATAGTAACTCAGCATATCAAAGACAGATGCTCAGACCAGTGAGTAGAAAAACAGATCCTTAGAGAGATTCAAGTTAAGTCCAGAGGAGATAGAGTGTTTTGAGAAGATACATACCGAAATGGAAGTACCCAGTGTTCATGACCAGCGTCTGTTTGCATAGGTTAAGTGCCGTGCTGTATTAATTGTTAAAAATCTTGAATAGTTACTTAAAACTTATTTATTCCTTGGGAAAGAATCCTGAAGAGTGCTTACTATCAAACTAAGAGAGTGAGGGGGAGGGAAGCAAGACTGAGATGAAATGGGGTTTAGAACTAACGGATTAGAATCAGAGAAACCAGAATTTTTTTTTTAAGATTTTATTTATTAATTTGACAGAGAGAGATCACAAGTAGACAGAGAGGCAGACAGAGGGAGAGGGGGAAGGAGGATCCCTGCTGAGCAGAGAGCCCTATGGGGAGCTCTATCCCAGGATCCTGAGACCATGA
>NC_081558.1:148867861-148930535 GCF_022355385.1 Mustela nigripes | reverse complement strand
CCTGAGCCAAAGGCAGAGGCTTAACCCACTGAGCTACCCAGGTGCCCTGAGAAACCAGAATTGATAAAATTAAGCTCGAAGCAAATGAAAGACAGGAGCCTTACACTCTGAATATCACATATTATTTGAAACTTGCCTGAGGTTCGCATTTGGGGAGGAGATGAAATATGTGGGTTGGCTTAAAGTATAGGTGGGAAAAAACAAATAATCCTGAGCCAAAGGCAGAGGCTTAACCCACTGAGCTACCCAGGTGCCCTGAGAAACCAGAATTGATAAAATTAAGCTCGAAGCAAATGAAAGACAGGAGCCTTACACTCTGAATATCACATATTATTTGAAACTTGCCTGAGGTTCGCATTTGGGGAGGAGATGAAATATGTGGGTTGGCTTAAAGTATAGGTGGGAAAAAACAAATAATATAGCCACATTGAATTGATACTTGACTGTAAGTGTTTTCATGTTTTTGGATTTTGGAGAATTATTTCTTAGGTCATTTTTAACCACTTAGAAAATATTTCAAAAGGATCCTATTCAAATGAAAACAGTTCTATAATTTGCTTTGATACTTTGGGAAAGTTTTCATTATAAATGCAGAAGTTCCTTTTATTTTGGGCACTGATTGGATGAAATTCCGTAAATTGTATAAACTTCCTGATCTTTTATTGAATTCCTAGAATACTTTTAGCTCATACCAGTATCTTTCCTTTTGAACTTATGCATTTCTAATATTTTGACACCTCCCAGGTAAGATAAATGAATTTTTGCAGGGTAACATAAATTCAACCATCTTGAAAGGTTCTGGACATCTGTCTTGCCAACTAATGCTAGTTTTTAAAACACACTTAATAGCAAGAAAAATTTAAGTTGAAATAACTGGAACAATTCCAGTTGTTCAGTTGACTTGGCTGAATGACTGTCATTTATAAAAAATGAAAACAGAAGAAGAATAAAAGAAAGACAGGAACTAAAATGAAAAAAGCAGACTTTACTACTGCAAGTTATTTATACAACATGAAAAACAGCTAGTTCTAATGCCTGATACTTAATCCGTATACCTGATACCTATTAAAATTAATATAATAATAGACTTTTAGCTGACACATCCCTTTTACCAACTTGAGTCACTGCAGTTAAAGAAGATCCAAATGTGTATCAAAAATACTGAGTCATGTATATAACCACTCTTAGATTTAAATGGCAGATTGTCTAAACTATTCCAAGGTGGTGTGCCTCTATGTTTTCTTAGTATTACTTCTGTCTCATTTACATGTCAGAGAACTGCTACTAATAACGTTTGGGAATTATGTAGAATTGATGAGAATGATGTTGATTGGGTCAGGCCAGAGGGATAAAAACCTCACTTCCCTAGATCACTGTGGCATTCTCTTTATCACACCTGTGTGTTTATTTTGCCTTTCGCCTCTTTTTTTTTTTTTTTTTTTTAAGATTTTATTTATTTATTTGACAGAGAGAGATCACAAGTAGGCAGAGAGGCAGGCAGAGAGAGAGAGAGAGGAGGAAACAGGCTCCCTGCTGAGCAGAGAGCCCGATGCGGGACTCGATCCCAGGACCCTGAGATCACGACCTGAGCCGAAGGCAGCGGCTTAACCCACTGAGCCACCCAGGCGCCCTGCCTTTCGCCTCTTAATAGGAGTTCATACCCCTGTTGAAGTAAGTGTTTTACTTTCAATATAGATGACCTTGAACTATGAGAACCCTCCAAGGGACCTCTCTTCTCCAACATCCCTGGCACAGAATGTGAACTCCTAAGACACTGAGTCTGTGCTACTGGCCCCATGTCACGTGATGCCTCAGAGCAGCCAGTAAGACACAGTTGGGCTGGCTGCTCGCCCTGGTTTTGGCTGGCTGCATCTGCAGTTGCACTAAGAGCAAGTATGTGTCTTTCATACTGCTCTTCACTTTCATATTTTCTTCAATTTTTAAAGTCAAATTCTTCTACTTTGTGTCATAGAAAAGGAGACATGAATCTCAGGATGTCAAATCACCACAAAAGTGAAGAAAAACCTTACTTCAGACATGAAGGATGGAATAAAAGTGAATGAACTCACTTTAAGCTGTCTCATTTGGGGATGAGTATAATTTTTTTAGAATGGGGAGATAGTTGAAGGGAGAAGAAAATGCTAAGTCAATTCAATTAATAGTGGCATGAAAATGCATTGGCCGAGCGATGAGGTGGAAACCTAGGTGATTTTGCGGATGCCTGGTCAGAAAATACATATGCTTCCAAAGTTTAAAGCCTAAACCAAGCAATGAATTTTAGCATAGGTGCCTGAGTCAATAAAGGAACAGTGTGATTACTTCCAAAAGAGAAATTCTTGACCCAACATCAGCATTAAGGAAAAATTTGAAGCAGATCTGTAGAAGTAGCTAAGATTTTTTTTCCAGAAAATTTTGTTTATATCTTTGAAAGAGAAGCCAACTATTTTATTTACATTTAAAACTGATGAAAGAGGACTTTGGGAAAACCAGTACCCTGGCAAAACTATGTTCTCGAGAAAGGAAAAGAGTATTGCTCTTTACGGAGTAGATATATGGGACCTTGTTTACAGGAGTTTAGCAATGACGTTTCATTGAAAGGGAAGAGAGTGGGGTCAAGAAAAAAGAGTCTCCACAAAGAGATGTGGTTATCGTTCACTAATGGATTCCAAGTGCGTAGAACAGTGCCTGACATGTAGCTCAGTAAATTGACTGTTAAGTAGTATTTGAACCCTCAGCTAGTCTAGTCCATATTAAAAAACAAACAAACAAACAGTTTTTATAGTGGTTTCACGTGATTATACTGTATGTTTCTTTTCTTTTCCTTTTTTTTTTTTTTTTAAATTTTTATTTGACAGGGAGATAAAGCACAAGTAGGCAGAGTGGCAGGCAGAGGGAGAGGGAGAAGCAGGCTCTCTGCTGAGCAGGGAGCCCAATGTGGGGCTCGATCTCTGCATCCTGGGATCATGACCCGAGCTGAAGGTAGTCGCTTTACCGACTGAGCCACCCAGGCGCCCCATACTGCATGTTTCTAAAATATATATTGGTTTTATTTTTGTCCAGCTAATTTTGTACTTATTTTTGGTGTTTCTTGAGTTGGTATGAAGCAACTTTGCAGACACGGAACATGGGCTCATAACATGGCATCAAGAGGAAGGAAAAAAGCATCAACTTGTGATTGCTACACTCATGGCTCTCCTTTATAAACCAGTTAAGTGTGTCTGCAGCTCCTCACTTTATGTTTTTCTTTTCCCTATTTTTTTCTTAGATGCTTTCCTTGCATTTCCTTTTAGGATGCTTTCCCTTTATATCACTTGATTTGTTAGCTGAGACCTACCGAATGCCTTTACCCACCAACCATGACAAAAAAAAAAAAAAATTGAAAAAACCAGTGAAAATAAAATACTCTAATGATATTTGGGATGCAGTAATAGTCTTGGAGTTGTACTAGAATATTCTAATATGTGGAACAGTATAATATATAATAAACAGCAGTGACACTATATTCAAACAACATTGAAAGGCATTGGATGGTACTTTAGACTCTCCAGAGATAACGATTTTATCTCCTTCTCTTTTTCCCATTAAACTCCTCTGCTAGCAGTGGAATTGAAGCTACATTTTAAAAATTTCTATTAAATGTTTATATTTTGGTTGCATTTAGTTTTATTATTGTGACTATATATGAATCTGTTTTAAAATTGGAGAGGTATGGTAATTCAGCTAGTTGCTTAAACATATTTTGTGTGATTGTCAGGAAACCTTGCCATTTACTGCATTGTTTCTATGGAATAAGTGGACTTTGGATCATATCCTCCTTGTAAATAAGGGGCTGCCAGTATATTTAATAAGATTGGAGTTTGTACCAGATGTTGTATAGGAAACATAAGATGGAAAATTATAGACTATATGATTTTTGCTGTGCTAAATCTCATAGGTAAAGAGATCTTGATTTGCTTCCTAGCTCTGTCATTGTTATTCTTAGTTAATTTTAATTTTAGAATTTTTTTTTTTTTTTGCAAGATTCCTTGATTCCTGGAACTCTGGAATTTTAGAAATAACAAAGCATGTAGCTCTCTCTTCTCTGGATTTATAGAGCTTTAAATTTAAAAAAATCCTTCAAATTTGGCTCATGAGTAGACATTCATTTTATTTCAAAGCAGTATAGTCTCCTTACTTGCTGAATTAAGACTGATTTCTATATTCTTTGAAAAAGAAATTAAATAAGAAAAATTCTCATCAGAAAATCACTGATCTTAGTTTGGATGTAACAATTTAATATGAGAATATATATTATGATAGATATTTTTATTGAATTATCAAGTAAATGTGTTAATTATACTATAATTAATATATTGATTTACCTCAATTAAATTTTGTCCCTTAAAACTTTTCATAAGCATATTATCACTGATGTTCACTCATTGCCATGCTTTAACCTGCCCAACTTCTAGTGCCTTCTTAATGCCGTGGGCAGCACGTCAGTCTCATAACCTGCCCAACTTTTATAAACAAAGCAGAAGAGGATCTGGGCCAAACCCAAAGTGAAATTGATGTGTGAATATTGAAAACAAATTACCAATCACCATCAGTGTTAAGGGTTTGGATCTTAGCCCCTTTCCATTCACACTGATAATCAAGACCCTTCTATGGCATGAAAATGACATAATTATTTTGAAATTATTACATTTCAGTGTGTTAACACAAACATTTCTGTTTTTCTGTCTCTCTGAAACATGTCAGGTTTACCTTCCCTTGTGTTGCCTTCAACCATTTTCTTGAAGAAAAGCAGAGAGAATAAAAGCCCCTGGCTTTTGTGTGTTCCGCGTGTTTATGTGCTGAATGGTAGTCAACCGTATAAATGATAGCAGAAACTTCCTTTTGGAAGGTCTTTCATCTCTGACAGCTCACTGTAGCCATCACAGTTAATTTTATTATTGGCACTCAGGCATAAACCCAGTGAAACTGCAGCTTCATAGCACGTTTGCCCAGAATGTCTGTCCTGGGAATTCACAGTTCTGTGATAAATAACACCACTTTGATGACTTGGGGTGGTTTGATTTTTTATAGCACTAATAACACTGATGAACAATGGGCAGTTCACAGTTTGGGTTGTTTCTTTATTTCCCTAAAGTTGATCAAAGTGGATTTAGTGGCTTAGCAGTGATTCACACTAACAAGACCTGGAAGGGTCACCTGACCAGAAGGTTATAGGAGCAAAGAATGTGATGTGGCTGTCAAAAGCTAGTGTGTTTTGGGTTGTGTTACTAGAACCAGCACACCAGTCACTCTGTACTGGACTGATCAGATCATTGGAGTCTGGGTCAGATGACAGGGCCTCACTGTAGGAAAGGCATTGGCAAACTGAAATGTCTTAAGAGGTTGCTGAGGAATCTGGAATGAGTGAAGTAACAGGAAGCTTTTCTTGAGGGCGCAAATTTATCGTCCATAATGTGAAATCCCGGAGAAATGAGCAGAGAAGATACCTGCATTCTTTCAAAACCATGCTTTGCCTGGTGAGTGAGTTGCTTTTTTTTTTTTTAAAGATTTGTTTATTTATTTGATAGAGATCACAAGTAGACAGAGAGGCAGGCAGAGAGAGAGAGAAGCAGGCTCCCTGCTGAGCAGAGAACCCAATTCGGGAATCGATCCCAGGACCCTGAGATCATGACCTGAGCCTAAGGCAGCAGCTCAAACCACTGAGCCACCGAGGTACCCTGTGAGTTGCTTTTTGATAGAAGCTTGGTGTACTGCTTCATACACTGAGTCCTAAGAAGTGTTTAAGTGTTAATATGCCCCCATGGTGCCTTTCTTTATGCACAGGGGAAACAAATCTCACCTACCAAGTATTATCCTCAAGCAACATTTGACACTTCCATAGCAAACTTTCTCAAGAGCTGGGGGAATGGAAAGACCAACATGCAGGCTTTTTTTTTTTTTTTTAATATAAATTTTTGAAAATGAAAGGCACTTGGATTTAAGGGCGTGGAAGTCACGTACAAACCCCATGAGTGCCTTATGTCCACAAATGCTGCTCAAACCTGAATGTTTATGGGAGAAGAGCCCACACTGACCAAGAGAAAAACTGTTGGCATTTTTATTGCCTTATGATTAGCTATTTATTACATTTCTTGTAATTATTTATTATTTTTCTCTTTTCCATTGCTTTCTGTGATATATGTCAATTATGAATTTGTGAAAGAGGGGGATGCGGCAGTTTAGAATTTTTAGACAATTGTGCTTTAACCTCTTTAAGTTTCTAATACCCCCGCCAATTTTTTTTCCTCATTTTTATCCAGTTAAAATTTCACCTGCTACAGTGATGAATAGTGACTTGGTATAAAGTACTCTCAACATAATTTCAATTATCCTTAAGAAGCATATATTTCTTGAACATATTAAGGAGTTTTTCTGAAGTATTTGAGATGTCAGAATGGCTTCATTCGACAGTATAATACTGTAATACTTGATGCTATATTTGGTACATTCTCATTAATATGTAGACCCTCATTTCTAATAAAAATTTAAGAAAAACAAGCCCAAGAAAGTGGATGGTGCTTTTAGATACACTTCTAATGAATAGGTCTTTTCAGGTTACAGTTTGAATGTTATCTTTCTGTAAGTATGCCTTTAGTTGGAAAATACTCAGTGTATTAATAAATTAGCTTCAGAAAGATGAGGCTAGCAAAATATTTTAGATGATTCAGAACACTTAGTGGAGCATCAAATTAACAATCTCTTGGTTTATAAAGAAAGGACAAGCAAGTGCAAAGTGAAATTTTTTCCCCTAATAATGATACTGAGTGATTTTTTTTTTTTTTAAGATTTTATTTCTTTATTTGACAGAGATCACAAGTAGGCAGAGAGACAGGCAGAGAGAGGGAAGCTGAGCACAGAGCCTGATGCGGGGCTCGATCCCAGGACCCTGGGATCATTTCTGGGATCATTTCCTGGGATCGTGACCTGGGCTGAAGAAAGAGGCTTAACCCTCTGAGCCACCCAGGAGCCCCTGAATGATAAGTTCTTTGACTAAAGTTTAATCTTTTCCTGTTTGACAGTTTGGGACAAGTAGGCATGGATTTTTTCATTCCTTATTAACCCAGTCCTGACGAAATGGATTGCCTTGTGCTAGAATCTATTGTACTTGAAGAAAATGCATTATAGTTGTGCTATATCGCTAGGAAGGCTATGATAGCCAAACAGAATACTCAGTTTCCCTCCATTTTCTGAACCAAACAAGAAAAAATAATGATACATGCCCTAGCTAATCACCAAGCAGAAGACATGTACCATGATATGGAAAAATATATCTAACAGAAACAGATATAAAGAAGAGCAGTGGCAGCTTATGAATTGGATTGGGCAATATGCATTTATTATAAATACTCACATGTGAATAATCAAAATGAAACTTTAGGAATCCAAATATAACATTTCTTTACTGGGATTAGAATACCAAAACAAATTTCAGTTAGTGAAATTAAAAATTTTGCTCATGTGTATATATCCACAGTGATCAATAACACGTCACTAATTTGTCTCTGCTGTAGTTTTAGCATGCACTGAGATAATAGGTTCCCATTGTGCCGGAGTAGTGGCCCCTTTAGGGTGATTCACATGATGGCATTACCTTATGAAGTCCCTGTAGCTCGGGTTCAGATTGCTAGAGTGGATCTCCAGAAGCTGACTAATCATTACTAACTCTGGGAGGCTTATGTTACAAATTCACAAGGAAACTGATCAGTTTACCAGGTTGCCTACCAGTTAATTAAAATGAGAAATACAATTGTCATAGAGACCAGAGGAACTGATATTGCCTTAGGGAAGCCACATGGGAAACCAAATATACAACCAGAATCTTGCTTGGTGAGCAGTGAGTCAGAGCAAGAGGAGCTTGTTGCATGATTAAAATAGCTAATGGTGCCAACCTCTAATAACCCAATACATCTGCTGCCATCATTAGGACTTGGCTGCCAGGTAGCTACATTTTTTTTACATTGATGTACTCATACCACCAACACTTTGCACTGTAGCCAGCTAGTGAACTGGGCGCCACTCTGCTCCCTAGGGGTGGGTTTTGCTATGATTTTATTGCAGCTCTCATGAACTGTTTTTCTAAGATAAGCTCTTAAAATTTTGGAGGGTCCTGCTGATAGTAACACAATGTAGTGAGAAGAACACAGATACCGGGGTCAGAGCATTCTGTGTTCTGCAACTTACGATGCAGAACCAGCATCCTGGTTCTGGTTCTGCAACTTACTATCTCAATTTTTAACCTCCTTAAGGCCAAGTTTTCAAATTTGTAAAATGGGAATCATAATCTCTGTCTCATTGGAATTAAATATCATCAGCAGTACCTCAGTAAACAGTAGACAACATTGTGTGGTGTTGAAGAGTATTGGCTTTGGAATCAGATAGACCTACCTTTGGTCCCAGAGCTACAATTACCTTCTCCTCCACAGCTCATTTATTTCTAAGTGTGGGAATAAAAATCCTGCCCCATAGAGTAGTTTTAAAATTAAGTGAAATAAAAATAAAACAGTTCTCAATGCTCCATAAGTGGTAGCTATCAACATAAGGGATAATGCAGGGTGCTTAGGTGGCTTAGTCAGTTAAGCATCCAGCTCTTGGTTTCAGATCAAGCTCGAGTCATGATCTCATAGGGCAGGAGATCAATCCCCGAGTCCGGTTCTCCACCCAGCAGGGAGTCTGCTTGAAAATTTTTCCCTTTGCGCCTCTCCCCACTCTTGCTTTCAACTAAAATAAATCTTTAAAAAAAGTAGGCGATAGCACTATCAGTGTTCCTTCCCTTGCTCAACATTAACAACATCCTGTAGTGAATATATGTTGAACCATAATAAATTACAAAATAAGTACCCAAAGCTTTTCATCCCATGAGCCAAGGGATCCTCTTTGGTTTGAAGAGTTTTCACCATTCTTGTCTGTTACTCATATGCCAACAAGTTGAGGGTTTGCTGAGAGAGATTACGCTTGAAGGGCAGGAGTCTTTCTGAAGGGATTCATTCACCTCCCCTTGTTGAGCATGGCGTCCAGACTGACCCTAATTAATTAGAGTCAATAAGGAGGCTAAGGCCTTACTTTCCCTAGACCTCAGAACTGTCCCCCTCACTACAGCAGCACTTGTTCTGCGTGAGGGGAGTCTTCTGTCTTGTTTTCAGTCTCTTTTATGTCTGGGATTACTTAGAAAATGCTGATTATTTTCCCACAGCATTTTGGCTTTGTCTTCCTGGAAGTAAACAGAAAACATGTCAAAAGGAAAAATGAGAATTTATATGTAGGGAAAAAGCTTTCAGAGAATGGGTCATGGTAAGTGCTCCTCATAAAACCTGAGATGAGACATTAGTAGAAATTAGGATGAGATAGAACTTGTGTAAGCAACACTGTGAAAGTGCCGTAATTTGAAAATGTGCTGACCTATGTCTACAGTGCCTAATCATAATAAAAATGAGACTTTGCTGCAGGCAACTGTGCAAAATTAGGAAAATATTGAAAGAGCAAAGTACGTTCTAACTTTGTCTCTCATGAGACCATAAGGTATAGTGTCGTTGTTTAGTAGACAGTGCAGAAGAGCAGCAGAAAGTAACTATCAAGTGGCCACTACGAAATTTGCCTGGAAAATAATTCCTGCAGGTGATTTCTGAGGTATTAAGATTCAAACCTAGCATTAAACAAAGTATCTATGAATTCTTTCAGTTATTAAAAGGACTTGTGCACAAAACTCAAAAGGCTCAAACATGTCCCAAATAAAGTTAGGCTTCCCCACTCCCTGCCACAAAGTTGCTTTCCCTTATAGTTTTCCTATTTTAGTGGCATCAGCCAGAAACCTTGAATTCATCTAAGACTCCTTTCTTTTTACCACATCACAGATTCAATCTGCTAGGAGTCTCTCTTAGTTTTTCCTTTCAAAATATACCCAGAACCCAACCACTTCTTGCTCTCCTTGCTGCTACCCCCTGGCACAAACCACCATTCCCTCTCACTTGGGCTATTCATTGCCTTAGTTAGCCTCAGAGTCTCTCTGCTTCTGTCTTTGTCTCTTACAGTTTTTACTCCACAGAGTAGCAATCCTTTAAAACCTGTCAGATCATGTCACTCTTCTACACAAAACACTGTTGATGGCTTCTCATTCCAATCAAGCAAAAACCAAAGTCCTGAAAATTACCTATGAGATCCTCTATGATCTGATTCCCCATTACTTCCCTGCTTCATATCCTCTTACTTTTCTTATGTTCGCTTCAGTCCAGCAACACTGAATGCTTTTCTGTTCTTCAATCTGACTATTCTAGATTATTGCCATCTAGAGAGAAGCATGGTGGCGTTAGATTTATAGATGTAGAATATAGAGCCAGTATTCTGAAAAATGAAAATAAAGACATACAAAACCACAAATATTAACAGCAGGTGTGAATTTATAATAAATGATAAAATTCTAGACTACTTTATGGAAAACAGAGCTGGGCTATTTGAAAGAAGTAATTTTAGAATATTTAAAGGAAATTTGTTCAAAACAAAAAATATGCTTATTAAAAACATTTTGATAAATGTTTCTGTTGGAATAAAATATCGTTGGAATGAATCTATTAGCAATATTTGGGTAAATGGGTAGATTCATAAAATATCAAAAGAAAATATATATGCACGGGATGGATATCTAACTTCGCAAATGTGATGTTATGTAATTATTCACTCTAGTCTCCAAATTGTCCATATTCTTTTTTTAATATATTTTTAAAAGATTTTATTTATTTATTTGACACAGAGAAATCACAAGTAGGCAGAGAGGCAGGCAGAGAGAGAGAGAGGAGGAAGCAGGCTCCCTGCCAAGCAGAGAGCCCGATGTGGGACTCCATCCAAGGACCCTGAGACCACGACCCGAGCCGAAGGCAGAGGCTTAACCCACTGAGCCACCAAGGCACCCCAAATTGTCCATATTCTTAATGGATGGACTGCTATGTTCACTTAGTTTTATACTTTTAATGATCTCAGGTGTTGGTTTTCTATAGTTCAAATACAGTCATGAATATATATAAGATGATTTCATAATTTGTTTTCTCTTTTAACAAAAATGAAAACAACTTTATTGTACTAGTTTGATCATAGGCACAAGCTCATTGTATGTAACAAACAGAATACACCATTATTAGGAAGAAATCCCAACACCCTGTGGAAACCACCAGGAACATTTTGGTGACTTCTTTCAAATCCATGTAGGAACTTGGCAGATCTATATACTGGCACATATACACATACATGAAAATTTACACAAACATGATCATATTGAAAATACTAGTTTTAAATCACTTTTTTTTTTTGTTTAGTAAATCCTCTCATCCAAATTTCTCTCACTCTACCTAAACAATATTAAGAGCCTAGTATATATTCTTCTGTACTCATCTCCATACTTACCTAACCTTTTAATCACAAAACACACAGCCGTACACATATTTTGTCATTGTTATACAAAAATAAAGTACTCTTTCTTTGGCTTTTGTAGTTGAATCCACGTATGTTTGAAATCTCAAGTGACCCAGCCAAACCTTAATTTGTTCTTTTTTTTCTTTTTTGAAAAATTTTATTTATTTGAGAGAGTAAGCAAGAGAGTGTGAGAGGAAAGAGGGGCAGAGGGGTGGGAGAGGGACAAGCAGACTCCACAGTAAGTGCAGAGCCTGATGTGGGGCTCTATCTCACAACCCTGGACCTTGAGATCATGATCTGAGCTGAAAATCAAGAGTCTGAGGCTTAACTGATTGAGCCACTCTTTCAAAATTCTGAGTATTTCATAGCATAAATATACTGTAATTACATAATTATTCACCGAATCCTCTATCACTTTGCAAACTTTTTTCCTGAGCTTGGTATGTTGCTTTTATTTTTATGAGGTAGAGTCACGGCAGTGTGACTTCTGGCTTTGGACTTATCAAGCTGAAATGTAGTGGAATGTAGAGTACTGAGAGAGAATTGCAATGTAAGTACCCTATACCTTCTGACATTTTATTTACCTGTCATAGAGATAAAAAAAGATATTTGAGGCTATGGAGAATTCTGAAAATACATCCACATGTATCACCTGTAAGTAAAATATTGGAGAAAAGACTCTATAGGACTGATGAATCAGAGCAGAGACCTCTGACAGCAAGATGAAGTAGAAACTGGTGAACAATGAATTTTGCAGTATGTCTATAGTTAATTCTGAATGGAAAATGATAGCATGATTGTCACAGTTAAGAGATAAATAAAGATTAAGACAAAAGAGATATACCACAAGGAAAACACTGGAACTAAAAGTCCTAAATTACTTCAGCTAAACTTGAGAGAGGAGAAGGGTGGGAAAATTATGATTATTAATGTTTTTACATATGAGGCGAATATTTTTTTTCTCACTCTGCCATTTGCTTTCTAACTTACTTCATAGAAATTTTGTTTTGGTTGTCCAGTAGTCTTTAACATTTAAATGCTCAAACTTGGAATTGTTGTATTTATTGATTCTAAAATAAGTCTTTCTTTAAGAAGTTCTTTCCTACCCAATGATTATTATTATTTCCTAAAATTACTCTGTTTTTGATTCTTGTAAGTTACAAACTGATGGGTACAGAGGGGCGGTGGGTGGAAGGCTGGAGGAAAAGGTGACGGGGATTAAGGAGGGCACTTGCCATGAGCAGAGGGTAGAGGGTGTTGTATGGAAGTGTTGAATTACTATATTATACACCTGAAACTAACATAATACTTTATATTAACTCACTGAAATTAAAAGAAAAACTTAAAAGAAAATTTCTCTGGGGGAGGTGCCTGGGTGGTTCAGTTGGTTAAGCAACGTCTTTGGCTCAGGTCATGATCCTAGAGTCCTCGGATCAAGTCCCACGTTGGGATCCCTGCTTGGCGGAGAGTCTGCTTCTCCCTCTGACCTCTCCCCTCTCATGCTCTCTCTCTCTCTCATTCTCTCTCAAATAAATAAATAAAATCTTAAAAAAAAAAATTCTCTGGTATCTTTAAGCACTTCTTATTTAAACAACCACCACTTTAACGCAGTTGGAAATTTAGTTGTAGGTTTCTATTCATTTTTTTCGTAGAGAGGAAAACATGTATGTGCATAAACAAATAGAGGAAATTAGAAAAAAAAATCAATAAAGATGATCCTAAGGATTCTCAAGTGTCCAAGTGTCAGATTATATAAAGGTTTTTATTTGGCTCAAAAAAAGAAAAAACATTGTTTTTTTGAATTTTACTTCAAATATATGAAGAACAACTGGTTGAGTTTAAGATTTCAAAGACTAGAGCAAAGCTAACTCACCACTTTGGCTGTTACTAACACTAACTGATAGTACCGAGAATGGAAAACCACAAGAGCAAAAATAATGCAGGGCCTCAGCCAGGTAATCAAGGTCTCTAGCGATAAGTAGTACTGATAGGATGGAGCTGGGATAGGGTGTGATAAAAATGGACTTTACCCCTATGATCTTCCTCCCCAAAACATAGAATCTCTAATTGTTAAAAAAAAAAAAAAAAAAGGAATCAGATCCCACTGGAAGTACACTCTGGAAAATATCTGATTAGTACTTCTTCAAAAATATCTGACTAGTACTTTGATAACCCTGATGTTAGGGTCATCAAAACAAGAAAACTTGGAGAAGCTGTCACAGCCAAGATGGCTAAATGCAATGTGGTAGTCTGGATGGGATCTTGGAAAAGAAAAAGGACAGTAGGTCAAAGCAAAAACAAAACAATCCCCAAAAATAAACAAACACCAAAAAAAAAAAAAAAAAACCCTACCAAAATCTGAATATAGTATGAATTTTCTTAACGATAATGTCATTAATTTTAATGTATTGGTGTAAAATAATGCAATATGGTGTGAGGCAGGGGAAACAATGCACTGTCTGCACCTAGAAACTTTATTGCAGATTTAAAGCTGTTCTTAAAAGAAAAGTTTATTTTAAAATGTTGTAGGGTTAGCTGGTGGAATTGGCCCATATTATAATAAATCATGAAAAGGAAACTTTGACTCCCTTTTAACATCCTTGGTTACCTGTGGGGAGGGTGGTCATGTTACCTGTGGTTAAGTGGGCAAAATGTAGCAGCAGCTGTTTATGGCACTTATAAGCCAAATAAGTTCTGCTTTCAGTGGAAGTAAGAAGGAGAAATAATTATGTTACTTTGATGAATAAAGAAAGTGAATGGTCTTGAAATCAGGGTGGAGTTCCTTTTTACCCACCTGCTTCTGACAAATAGAAAGTACTAAAACAAGAGGGTGGCTGAGTTATGGACATTGGGGAAGGTATGTGCTATGATGAGGGCTGTGAAATGTGCAAGTGTGATGATTCACAGATCTGTACCCTTGGGGCAAATAATACATTATATGTTAATAAAAATAAAAAATAAAGAAAGTACTAAAACAAAGCAGGAGAATTTTTAGGAAGTAATATGGGGCGGGGAATATCTTAAAAAAGACACAAATTTAGAAGCTGTTTTTTCCCCAAAGTTGATGCACTCTCAGATTGATGACACAGATTGCTCAAGGAACATGATAGATTTGGTAAGTATATGCAGGCATTTAAATGATTTTCAGTGATAGGGCATTTCAAAAGGGAGTATTAGATACTACTACATAATTGTTTCTTGGTGTATATTTCAAACCCAGTGCTCTGGAGACTGTGTACCAGGGTGTGAGTTGCCAGATAGATGTGAGTGATGTGAGCACTTTTTTCAGGAAAATTAGAATTCAGTTATTAATTAGACAATCGAAGGAGGAGTACAGCTTACATCTTGTGACTTAACCACAAATAGTACACCCATTTTATACAAGTTTTCTTATAAAATGAGAATTGGGAGAAGTGGTGTGAAAGCCTTCAGGCAATGTGAAGATGCTACATCATACCTTGGAGTTAATGCATTTTTAAATTTCTTATTGAGATCAACTTTATCCCAGTGATGTGTAGTGCAGCTGACCTACAGTCCTACTGAGAAATAATTGTGTCCTTCACTACTTTCAGCAAACGCATCCACTGCAATTAAAACACTGGAAATGATACTTACATTTTTCTTCCATTTTCTGGGATTTCTTAATATATAAGAAGAATGTGGTCACATAGACTAAGGAAGATGAATGCTAATATGTATTGTTCTTGGCAGCACAAAATGCTATTTATTTATTTTTGATAATTCTATAGTTCCTTGTTGCTCTCTTTGGAGAGTTCAAGTTTATTTTCCTATTGAAGTTAATTACTCTTGAGTAAAGCACTTTAAAATTCTTTTTGTTTGGTCAGGTCCTTTCTTGTTCAGGATTATTTTTAAAATAAGCACATTTCTTTATAAAAATGTGCAAACTTACCCCTGATCCTTGCCTGTATTTCTTTTGAAATTCATTACCCTCCATTTGTATTTTTCAGAACTTGGAAAATAGAATGACATACATGTTTCTGAATTCCACAGAACATCTCATAAAACTAGTTATGACACATTTGCTTTTATAATTATGATGCCTTACTCTGCTTTTCCTAAGAGATAATTGAATTTAACATTCAAAGTAAAAATTTGGCATTTAGTTCTAATTGTATATGGGAATAAACTCATTTCCTCTTTTGTGCATAGGTACATAAATGCATGCAATGTTCACATTTCATTATAGAACTAATGGCCTTCCTTCACTCAGGATACTTCATTGTCTTTATATCCAGCATCTACAGTAACATTTTATGGTTAATTTTGTGTAGCAGCAGCTCAATTCTTGTTTATACACTGTAAAACCATTGGGATGTTTATCATCCATGAAGCTCATTTCACATCTCATCTATTATATGAATAAAAGGTGAAAATAATTACGTTTTTTCCAAGATGACATTGTTAGGACTGATTGCAGGAAAAAAGAAAACTCCACCAGGTCAAATAAATTTACAGATTATTTTCATTTTACTATTAACTTTTGAAAAGAAATACCAGTGAATTAGCGGAGAAAGTCAATATATCCAGACCATAAGCTCTCAACTAGAAATGAAAATATTAGTTATGGGAACCTAAAGCAAATGAAATGAAACTTCTTTAACTTTTTCTTTCTGTTAGAGAAATGTGGCTGTTACCTATTTTCAGGGCAGATCCAAGTTCTGTGAAGCCTGAAACTGACCAAATATGAGATGAAGGTTCTCTTTGAAATAATATAAAAATACAAACTGAGAAAGAATTTCCAAAGCAAGAATTTAAAATGAACCATGCCTGGGGCTTCGGAGATTCAGTTATATTTCTTCTGACCTCTCTCGAGGTAATTTACCAGAGATGCATCCTGGTTGCCTATACACAAGTTCCTGCATTCCCTCTGATCAAAGATAGAAGGGCTCCAAAGCATCATTGTATTCAGGATAAATTTGCACCTGCGCATGCTGATGAATTTTGTGTGTGTTTTCTGTACCTCTGCCTGCTGTGTTTCTAAATCTCCCTCCTCTGCTCTTCTCCTGGGCTGCCACCCAAATGTGGGCCCCATTTGATCAACTTGATTTTTTCTACTAGTGCCAGGTTTTCCATAGGCAAGGAAAAGAAAAATAGTTTCAGCTCTTTGGCAATAATATGGCATCCCAATTTTTTTATGGCATATGAGAATACCTGTTTGCACATAATTCTTAAGTGACATTACCTCTCTTTTCAGTACAGGAAAATATAACAGTGTTCTCTTTCTCCAGTTGGGGAGTGGCATTCTCAGTTGGTAACCTGAACAACCTGAATGGCCATTGGGTAAATCAGCCATTCTAAGGGAAAATAGAGACCAGACATAAAACCTGGGACTAGCTTTGTGTAGGGTGTTGGGGGGGGGTATTAAAGGGTTAGAAGTAAAAATGATTTGACAAATGTTTCTGTGAGGCCCAGAGACTCAGAGCATTGTGACCAGCCTCTATAGTGGCTGGAGTAATTGAGGTAAGGGAAAGATTTGGCCAGGTGAGGGAGCTGGGAAGAGTTTTCTGGATAAATGCAAGACTAAATGGTGAGTCCTAGAGTTGGATAAAATTATGACATTTTTAAGAGATGTTCAGGATAGTCAAATCACAAAGGATGAAGATGAGGGAGTGAAAGATGATTATAGGTGTCAGATGGGGCTGTCTCAGGACATTTTATATATTTTTATATATTTTTATATATTTTTCAAAGTTTTGAAAAAAATTTAAGAAATAGGTATGACTGTAGTTTCATTTTAAGAAGTACTTCAAGGTTGTAGAAAGGGAAGAGACTGAAAACATCACATTACAATGTGTAAAAATTACTTTAAAAGACTTTAGGGTAGCCAATATGAAATATATATATATATATAATATATATATCATATCATATATCATATATACATATATGTGTGTGTATATATACATATGTATGTATATATACACACACATATACACACGCATGCACGCACACACATACACACACACACACCAGTTAGTTCAGGCTCTAATTCTGGGCCTGATTACCAACCCACTGGGAGGTGCGCAGTCAAGGGGAGGTCAGCTCACAACCTATCAGAAAAGGCCACATCCAGGAGCACCTACCAAAAACACTTCTCTAATCCCAACACTATCAATAACTACTTCTTTGCTAAGTAGCATACTGATGATTAGAAATAGCATTTATTGATATAATCAAGGCCTGTTGATTAACATGATATAGGATAGAAGGAAAGGGATTATTGATAATTAGAGATTGTCAAGACATGTAGAATGGCTAAAACACTTTAGATATTATCAAATGTTACCTGAACAGGATATAAAATTTTATGTCAGTAAATCATCCCTGAAGGATGATTCCTGGGGTTTGAACTCTGATTGATTCTACAAATAGGCATTGGTTTAGGAGGATTTCTGATTGCAAGTTGCCAACTAGAGGCAAGGATTGGATTTTACCAAGGACTGTATATCTAATAAATGTCTATAGTTTTGTCAGAATTTGGTGCGAGATTTGTTCTTACTAAAAGTTAATAGGGTAATGAGGGAGGAGCTAATCCTTGCTATCTGAAATTCTTTCACAGCTGTTATTACCTACCAGAAAGAACCTATACATTCTGAAGGGCCAATGGGGTTTAGTTCAGTCCAGCAGATAGTGTCACCTGACCCGCTGCCCTGCTATTACAAGAAGAATGAGAATGGCCTGAACAAGGAAGTTGGAAATTGTGGCTGGGTTGACTTAAGAAATAAATTGGAGATAGGCTCAATGGAATAGAACCAAGGAAACAAAGAGTCTGAAGGAAAAGGGAGGGGAAAAATCATATGTCATTTTTGGTCACTGGCAACTGATTTGAGGAAGTTTCATTCACTCAGACAGAAAACAATAGTAGAAAAGCAGGTGAAGGAGAAGACGGTGAGTTCAGTTTTGCAAATACTGAGTCTGAAGTGCCCCAAACAATCAAGCAGAGTTATCTAGCAGTCAGTTAGCTATGTGTATCAGGAAGCATGCAGTATCTGTGCTGTGAGTAAGTTAAGGGACCCAACCTCCTGAGGTAAAGGAAAGAGAGTAGCAGAATAAACTCAGTTATGGGGATGGCCCAGCTAATGAGCTGTGTTATTTTTCAGTCCCAGATTTCTCCTACATGGTAATGCTTACTGGAGAATATGAGATATTACTCTGAGGTGACACTGATATGCAACTATACCATTTACCAGCACTGGTTAAAAATAAAATTTGTGAGAAATAATAGGTATGAAGTCTCTAGAACCTCCCAGTCAGTGTTTTGGGCCAACTTAACTAATTTTTATATGATCCGAAGTATTCTTCCTGAGGCCTTCTCCAAAGGTTGAGCTAATTATACCTTGAGTTTCTTTACCTCTTACATTTACTTATTTCACTGATGTGGGGCAATTTTTTTTTGTATGTTATACTTTTTTAGTATAAAGGATAGGCTTCATTTCAAAGGGAATCCGGGATATGCTGAATATACAGGGAAGCCTTGCTTGCATACTCATACTTCTTGTCTCATCTTTTTTTATGGCCAGAATAACATAAATGTCATATTTTTCTTTTTTTTTCCTCCATAAGATCTTGATAAAATATTTACTCCCTTAAATACACTAACTCCAGATAATTTATTCCTACTATCTCTGATACACTTTCCTTCTATTGTGAAATAAATCATATTATCAGATCAGTATTATTTCCTGAACAGAATTTGCTCAGGGAGAGTTCATGAAGAGTCAGAAGAGAAAAAGTCCCTGAATAAGGTTTAAATCAAACAGGCAAACAAATACACAAGAAAATCAAACCAGGATTTAAAAATCACAAAAGAAGAGTGACTCATAAGAGAGATGGAGCAATGGCTAAGCCATTGGGGAAAATCAGCAGGGGTGGGAGGCAATGTGGATTTAAGATGTAAAGAGGGGTTTCAGGAAGAAGGGAATGGTCACCAGTATCAATCACTTCCAGAGGAGATAAACATCTAATGCCCTTAGGTAATAGTGCAGTTAGTTCTGACATTTTTTTGAGCAGTATCAGGGAGCAGTGTGGAAACAAGTCAGAAAGCTGTTGGCTGGGGAGTTAGTAAGAATTGAGAAAATGGAGAAAATTGGTGAAAAACAATTCTTAAAATGTTAGGTGCTCAGCAGGGGAAACAAGGTTAGAATGGTTGTTGAAGGAGGTTGAAGTATGGACATTGATTTTCTTTTGCTGCAGAGGAAACATGTTTAAATTCTAGTTTATTCAAATGAGAAGAAGAATGCAGAGAGGAAGAAGATGAACAGAAAGAACATAGAGTGAATGTTCAATTGATCAAATTATCTGGGAAAGCAGGGAGCCATTGGTCCTGGAGAACAGGATGAGACAAGAGCAGTGGGGAGGGGAGAGACATTTCCCACTGTCTCACAATAAAGGGAGGGAACGCTACAGCTGAAGGATGTAAAGTGTTTGCTGGTGATGTACCAACTATAATTCTAAGTGCTTCTCAAGTACTAGGTTAGTGGTTCCCAAACTGTGGTTCTTGAAGCTCTGCTACAAAATCAGCATCACCTAGGGTTGCCTATCACCTAGAAATGCAAATTCTAGGGCTTGATCTTTGGTCTTTTGAATCAGAAACTTTGGGAATGCAGCTCCATTTGTTTTATAACAACCCTTCCGGGCCGTTCTGATACTTGCCCAACTTTGAGAACTGCTACAAAAAAATATAGTCCTAATTACTTAACAATACAATGTCTTTTTTAGGTTAGATTTTAGGATCGTGTCTGTTTCATAGACAAGGAAGCTGAGGCACAGAAAGTTCAAGTAATTCTCCAAATGTTACCAGGTGTCTGGTAAAAAAGCCTACACTTTTAAGTCCTATCTTATGTTGTCTCTAGGAACTGCTTGCAGAATTGAGGATGGGATGCTGAACAATTTTCTGTTCAATGATTTCATGATTTGTTGTTTTCCCTCTAACTGAAGTAAAATCACTTCCTGAGGTTGAGAGGGGCAAGCAGTGTGATAAACATAACTTGTTGAGGATTGAACATGTTTTTTCTGGAAAAATGAATAAATATTTAAAAGCAGCAAAGGAAGAATTGCTGTTTAGCAACAAGTCAATAGATACCAATATATTAGGTATTAGTAATTAATAAGATATTAACATAATAATATTAATAATATCCATGAGTCTATAAAGACAATAATCTGGAAGGTTTTTGCTTTCTCCTAGTATTCTCTAGTGATAAAGAAATGAAACAGATTTTTTTTTCCATGATTGGATGTTTCCTAGGAAGGTGTCACAAAAAGAGCAGCAGGAAAATTAAAGAAATTGGCAAAAAAATAAAAAGGTCATAATGATGGAGCAGGCTATATTAGTTGTATAAGAAAGGGAGTGAAATCTGAAAGAATCAGGAGAAAAGTAGGGATACAGGAGAAAAGCAGGGATCCATGGATACATACACAGATACTAACTCTGTGCCCTAAGTGACACAACAACATTAGAAATCATAAAAAATAAGCAGCCAGGGTATAACTTTCCAGTATAGTAAAAATAAAATGGAACATTCTCTTGAAATAAGTTCTTTTCTTGTCTTCCGTTGCTCTGTATTCTTTTCCCCCTTCTTATCTGTGTAGTCATTCCTCACTCTCCTTTACAAGCTCATCTTCTTCCACTTAGCATTTAAATTTTAAATGTTGAGGTTTCATAAGGCTCTGTCCTTGGTTCTGTCCTCTGCTGACTCACTTCTCCGTGTGATCTCATCCACATTTGTGATTTCAATTTTAGAGAACTCCAAAGTCTAGATCTCTAGTCCAGACTTTGCCTTTGAACTGTAGACCCATATACCCAACTGTTCTTGTTTTTCTTTTCCAAAATCACCACATGGATGTCTCAAAGACATCTCAAACTCAACACAGGAAACACAGAACATATCTTTTTACCATTAAATAGGATCTTCTTTCAGAGTTTCCAAATTTCCTGAGTGTTACCATCACCCATACAGGACAGAGGACAGAAATCTATGAGTTGTCCTTAATAATACCTCACTTCTTCATATGCAGTGCATGGCCAAGTTGAGCTGATTTTTATCTCCTAAATATTTACCAGATTTGTTCTTTTATTATCCTGTTGTCCTACTATTTCCTGATCTCTGCTTCCATTAGCTTTTGTGTGAAGTGTTAGCCATTCTACAGAGATCCATCTCCTACGCTGATCTAGTTTCCACACTGCAGCAAAACAATTTTTACAATATACATATCTTTGGGTGCCTGGATGGCTCAGTCGTTAAGCGGCTGCCTTCGACTTAGGTCATGATCCCAGAGTCCTGGGATGGATCCCTGCATTGGGCTCTTTGCTTAGTGGGAAGCCTTCTCCCTCTTTCTCTCCCCCTGCTTGTGCTCTGTCTTTCGCTGTGTCTCCCTCTGTCAAATAAATAAAATAACTAAAAAAAAAAAAAAAAAAAAATACGTATCTCAAAAAGTTTCTTCTTGGCCTCTTAGGATAAGAGAGAATCCTTCATATGGCTAGTCAAGTTCAAGTTTTTCAAACTAGGCATGTGATGCATTATTGGATCATAAAATTCTTTAATGGATAACTTTTTCAATTTATTTTTATATTTCTATATGTAAGTATGTGTGTGTATGTGCACAATTCATGATACAAAATGGGCTTCATACTGTGGACCATGCTCATAAAAAGTGAGAAGCCACTGAGCAATTCGATCTTTCATCTCATTCATTCCAGCTACACTGGTCATCTTTTAATTTCCATAGCATTGTCCTTTTATAATCTCCAAGCTTGGAGACACCTGTGTTACCCTCTTTACCTAGTTGAATTTAACTTCTCCGAAGTCCTGAGCTCAGTCATGACTTCACTAGGATGGCCTTCATCAGGGCTAGATAAGTAAGGTCAAACCTTCCTGTAGAACATAAACACACAAAACTGTGCTCAACTCTTTTGTAACACTTAGCACAGTTGAGCTTACATATATGTGTGTTAATAATCTATCTATGCAAATAGAATTTTTTTCATGTATTTACTATTTATTGTTTACGTTAGATGCCAGTTTTTCCTCTAAGATATCAGTGACCCAGTAACAAACAAGGTTGGGCAGGCCATTTGTTCTCATGGAACTTACGAGTATGAACAATGACTATGCAAAGAAATGAATGAACATTGTACATTCTTTTTTTTAATATAATTTTTTATTTTTTATAAACATATATTTTTATCCCCAGGGGTACAGGTCGAACATTGTACATTCTGATGGGAATTTGCTTAGTAAAATCAGTAAGTGAGGGTTAATATGACAGAGTGCTAATGCAGTACCTTTGATGTAGTGACCAACGAGTTGTCTTTGAAGAAAACTCAAAGGGAAGGGTAGGCCAGGCATTTGGAGATCTGTAAGGAGAGGGTGCAGGTGTGTGTTTGCTCATCAATAAACATGTTGATACCTGGTATACAGTATCACTGGTGCTAAAAACCATATTGCTGGATAAATAAAAAAATACATGGATGAATGAACAACTTTACCGTATGGCAGAGTTACAGTCTCTAAAAACAAGAATGAAAATTATTTTATGGTTAATAACTTGAAGATGTTGCAGTAAGAAGAAGTAAGTACATATTCAGATGATGGGGTAGATAAGAATGTTTTTCATCTTTCCAAGGAGGTATATAGAATTATTACTCTTAAAAAATATTCAGCAAAACAAATGCAATCTGCTTTTCTTTTTAATGCCCATAAAAGAGTAATTTGACAAGGGAATGTTTTCATTTTGTGAAGTCATTTGTTAGTTATATATTTGGCTTAGAGTTAGAATTACATAATAAGATGGGAAGTAGATCAGAAATTAACATTTTATAACTCATTTTCTGACAAGATTATACTTTCATATGAAACAATGTAGTCTTTGGTAGAGAGAAATGATAATAAGAGCAGATGGTACCATTCTAAGATGAACCCTAAAGCCCTTTTTAGATTTCTAAAATGATAGTTCAGAAAAACAACTTGAACAGATCTCTAGCCCTGTAAGTATTTTTTGTGTGTCCTTCAGATAGAAAATATTACAAACACTCTAATTACAGACTTACAAACTAATTACACATTTCCTGTATGTTTATTTCTTATACAACTACACCTAGGTTTACCAGCCTGTTTCTTTTCAGAGAAAAGTTCTGGGCAGGAATTCTAGGATTGTTTTATTGTTTGTTTATTTTCTTTCCTCAAAGCAGTATTGCTGGTGGGGGCGGGGCAGTGAATCTAACTAGTGGTCAGTTTTGTTAAACTTCAGAAAGCTCACTAAATGGTTTACATTAGTTGTATCTTCCAATGTGAGACTAGTAATCAACCTCTTCATTCATTGTTAGTTCTCTCCCTAGAAATGAGAATACTTTAGTTTGTCAAGGGCTGTACTCTGATTATCAAAATAATATACAATGGGGACGCCTGGGTGGCTCAGTTGGTTAAGCAGCTGCCTTCGGTTCAGGTCATGATCCCAGCGTCCTGGGATTGAGTCCCACATTGTGCTCCTTGCTCAGCAGGGAGCCTGCGTCTCCCTCTACCTCTGCCTGCCATTCTGTCTGCCTGTGCTCGCTCGCTCCCTCTCTCTCTAATAAATAAATAAAATCTTAAAATATATATATATATACAATGAGTATACATAGGCTAAGTATACCTGTAAATTTGGTTCTATAGAAATAATTTGGAGGATTCCATTTTGAGATTGTGCATTACTGCTTCTCACTTTAGGAATGAGAAATAGAAGGCTATGCCTGTTTATCTCAATGAATTTCTCTCAATTCCCCGTGGTCTTCCACCTTCCACTGCAATGAGAGCTCCAACTGAGAATCAATAGATTAAAGCTGTAAAGAAGAAAATAACACTAATAAGAGAAAATAATTTGTTATTTATTCAAAAATTCCTTTGATTTTTCTTCTTCCAATCCCAAAGTTGAATGGAGGTTAAAAAAAAAATCTTTTTTTTTTTTTTTTTGGTTTATGGAAGATTTACTTTGTTTGTTTGTTTGTTTGTTTGTTTTTTGTTTTAAGGAAGAGACCTGTTCCATTTTTTCCCCCTCAAAGATTTATTTATTTATTTTTAGAAAGAAAGAGAGAGGGGGAGGGGCAGCGGGAGAGGGAGAGAAAAATCTCAACCAGACTCCCCACTGAGCATGGAACCTGATGCGGGGCTTGATCTCATGACCCATGAGATCATGATCTGAGCTGAAATCAAGAGTTGGACACTTACCTGACTAAGCCATACATGTGTCCTGAGTCTTAATTTCTTTCAAGAGAGTATAGATGTGCTGGAGCAATACAAGAGCATTGGCAATATGCGGGCAGAGGCATATTGGTGTCATTATGGTATTAAGATTATAAAAATACCTAGTAGACAATAGGATCTGGTGAATATAATAACAAAAGAAAGCATTTATTTATGTGCTATAATTGTTACAAGGATCCCTAATATTATATTCTTTATATAAAGAACTTAGATCACAAAGAAGTTAAATTACTTGTTTAAATCCACATAACTAGTAAGAGGTAGAATTAGTTTAATTCAAGGTTGTTTTTATCCCATTGTATTGTCTATATGATATGAGATAAAGTATAGATTGGCTGAAGAGTCACAAATATCTTTTATAAATTCATGCTACCTCTCGGTTAGCCTAATAGAATGCCCTAGATTCATTCCTTGAGTCAGAATATCGTTTACTTATTTATTTGATTATTTAGTAAATGTCATTTTATCCCTATATTCTATTTGCTGCATCCCTAAGACACTGGTAATATAGCAGTTATAACAGAAAGGTTTGTGTATAGAATGCATAGAATATACATTTAGAATCTATAATGTATAGAATGAATTATTTAACTACAATGAAGTCTTAAAGAGGTAATGCTTGTCATTATTTGTAAACATAGATAAAACTTTATGGGTAAACACTGAAAATACTTAGAGTAGATGCAAACTGCCTAACAGCCAGGTTACTAATGATTTTCCCGAGGACATATTTATGCTACCTACTCTCTCTCCCTACCTTCAAACCTTCCCCTCAGTGGGGAATCTGCTTCTTTCCTCCCATTCTCTGCTCTGGCATGTGCTCTTAAAGGGATTTGGATGACCTGCCTCCCTGGCTACAGTAACTGGAATGAATTCACAGTAACTCAGTTTCCTGACCAAACTGATCGATCCATGGTAAAGGCATGTAACTCAAGTTGGGTAATCAAATGACTTTGCCTGGATCTATAAAATTGGTTCTGGCAAAGAGCAGCTCTTTTCTCTGTGCTCTCAAAACCCAGCATGTGAGTGTAGGGGCTGATGGTGATTGTGGTTCCAATGGGGGTAATCAACCTGAAAAAATGAATTTTGATGCAGAGAAAAGCAGAGATAAGAGAAGGGATGAAATAAATAGAAATTCCTGAGAGCATTTGGCATATGAGAGTCTGACTCTACTCCCAAATCTTACAGAGATTTGAACCAATAAATTTACTTTCATCACCCTCTTTTTTGCTTTTATCTAAATAAACTCAAGGTGAATTTCTATATAAGTTAGGGCCTTGGTTGCAGATAATACATTCCAACTCTGGCAGTTTAAGAAGAAAGATAGCTTCAAAAGAATATTATAAACCTTATTGAATCTCTGGGATGGCCAGAAATCACACATCAGGACCCCAAATCCTACCACACTTGGTCTACTGAAGACACCTTGGGTGCTGTCTTTGGATGTACCCACTGTGGGTTTAGAGTTGACAGTATCTAAACTCTGATGCTCCTGCCCCTGGAAATTGGATGTCCCTGTTACCTTCTTTACCAAATAGACTCTTTACACAGCGTGTTTCTTTGTACCACTGACTCCCAGATCTATGTTTGGTCTCTGACGACAGAAGTTACATGCCTTTATCCTTACTGCAAAGGAGGCTGGGAAAATATACATTGGACTCTTATAGTGAGTTTTAGGAAAATACCCTAAATAGCAAGAAATTGTTCAGAAATGTTTGGTAACTAGAAAGGATAACCAATATCTACTGCAATGTATGTTACTTACATCCAACTGTGTCTTCAGTGATTGAGCTTATGGGTTGAATTATGTCCCCGGAAAGGTATCTTGATGTCCTAACTCTTAGAATCTGTGAATGCAACTTATTTAGAAATAGAATTTTTACAGACATCAACAAGTTAAGATGAAGTCATACTGAGTTAAGGTGGACCTGAAATCTGATGTAAGTGGTGTTCTAACGAAGAGGGACATTGGAACACAGAGACCCAGATACACAGAGTAGAAGACCACGCACAGATAAAGACAGAACTTAGAGGGATGTGTCTATAAGTCAAAGGTTGTAAAGAATTATCAGCTACCACCAGAAGCTGTAAGAGGCAGGGTAGGATTCTCTCTGATGACACTCAGAGAAAGCGTGGCCCAGCCAAAACCTTATTTCAGAGTTCTAGAATCCAGAGGTGTGAGAGAATACATTTCAGTTGTTATAAGTCACCAAGTTTATGAGTATTTATTTTGATAGCCCTAAAAAATTAATAGACAGCTAACTAGCTAGCTTCCATAAGGAAGCTAGGCAGACCTCTGTAGGAGGAGTATTTTGAAGCAGACTCTGAAGCAGTTTAGTGGGTAAATCTATATTTATTCCGTATTATACAGATTATTCCATAAATCTACATTTATGGAAGGAAAGGAAAGGAAAGGAACAGGATTCAGCAGAGGGAGAGGTTAGGCTTCGATGCAGGCCTCATCTGATCACATAGAAAGCTCTGGAGCTAAAATGGTTTGTCAGAATTGTCCATTTTTACTCTGCCTCACTCAGTTGTTGGTTGTGGGCCTCTCTAAGAAAAGCACGACCTTGGGCAAGGCAGTTTCCTGCCCCTGAGGCAATTCCCAAATAGTCTCAAGGTTGAAGGTGTCTGTCAGTAGTACTCCCGGTGGTCCAGACAATAAATCCTTCCAGAAGGACCCTATCACCATAGGAGTCATCTGTTAGGGTGAAGGGAGTGACGGGTAGATATAGAGTGCCAAGTCAAGGTGATAGTATGTAAAAAAGCTCTGAGGTGGGATAATGATTAAAATGTTGTCAGAAATGAAAAAAAAAAAAAAGTGACACTGATTTTAAGAAAGGAGAGTAGCTCAAGTAAGACTACGGAGAGAGACTAGAATTCAGGTCATAAGGAACCTAAGTATATTCCATCTTTATTCTAAAGAGAAAAAGGATGCCACAAAGGTGTTCAGATAATGCTAGAGGTGACACAGTTAGATTCACATTGAAAAATATCAGTGAAGGGACGCCTGGGTGGCTCAGTTGGTTAAGCAGCTGCCTTCGGCTCAGGTCATGATCCCAGCGTCCTGGGATCGAGTCCATCGGGCTCCGTGCTCGGTAGGGAGTCTGCTTCTCCCTCTGCCTCTGCCTGCCATTCTGTCTGCCTATGCTCACTCTCTCTCCCTCTCTCTCTCTGATGAATAAATAAAATCTTTAAAAAATATATATATCAGTGAAGACTCCTGTGTATAGAATAATGTAATGGTGCCAACAGGGCAATCAGGAGGGTATCTGTGAGTTTTCCTGGTAAGACATGCTAGTTGCTTACACCGGGGCCGCAGTGTTCACTGGAGAGAAAGGGACAGACTTGAGAGCTTTTTTAGGAGGTGACTGAATCGACATAGAGAAGGAGAAGTAACAAGGATGATTCGGGGTTTGCCATGAATTGAACTTGACCCCCTCATTCATAAGTCCTATGTGTCTCCAATGTGACAATATTAGAAGATGGACCTTTGACAGTAGTTATGTCATAAAGACAGATAGAGCCTTGTGAATAGAATTAATGCCCTTATAAGAAGAGACTCTAAAGAGATGTTCTCTGTTTTTACCTTGTGATGATATAGCAAAAAGGTAATCCTCTGCAAACCAGGAAGTGGGTCCTCATCACACAGGGAGTCTGTCTGCATCTTGATCTGGGACTTTCTGGCTCCTAGAATTGTGAGAAATAAATGTTTGTTGTTTAAGCCACCCAGCCTAAGTCTTGTTATGACAGTCTGAACTGAGACAAAGTTCTTTGCTGAGATGGGTAATCTCTGAGGAAGACCCCTTTAGTGTGGCCGAAGCAGGGATTCAGTTTCGGAAATGAAGGAACTGGCATTGCCTGGAAGTTTCAAAGAAAGAAAAAATTATGATTATATATTGGTGTGAAACTCTGATGAGGCATCTGGCCTGGAGATATAAATGTGAAGAGATTTTCATGGGATACAGGGGTGAACAAAGTCACTTAGAGAGTGAAGGTACAAAGCAGGAAGATCCAGAGAGGTAGGACAGTCACAAAGTCTGAATACATGCACTTTTTTATTTGTGTTAGAAATATTATTGTATATTTTTGGAAGTATAGCATCAACAGAGGAAATATTTCATTTCCTTTCATTTTTGCCCTGACCCCAAAGACATAATTATTTGAAATGAGATATGTAGATAACTATGTTGCAATGAATTACTTTCAATGTATACTCTAATGCAATTTAGAAAATGACCTTTTCTAAAAATAATAAAAGTAAACTGACAAATTGAGGGCGTATTTTTAAGTTTTCTACCATCAGAGGATTGACCTAATTAGGGTGTGAGGAAACCAAATGGATAAAAAAAGACTATTTAACAGTGCATTCTGTTATGTTAATGTATATTTAAAAGGTTAACAAGCAAAGGACAGAAGATTTGATTTTCTTTCCCTTTCAGAAGACTTTTGAAGTAAGATTTCAACTTGGACCCAGCTGGAAGGGCAAGGACTAATTTATGGAGTAATATTAGTTCTCAATGGAGAAGAACATGCAAAGTTGCCATGAATTACAGCAAGAGAAGGGCTAATTAGGTGACTTCATGCAGCCTAGGCATGTGGGCTGCTAAGTCTTTTTGGAGTGAGAACATTTTTATGCAAGAGAGATGTTGTTTGCATGGCTACCACGGAAATGGAAACTTCCATTGTAGTTGATGAATATAAATACAGAGGAGCTTATTTTGTTTTGTTTTTTTTCTCTGCCCAGTATAGTATTTCTAATGAATAGTATGTCCATATAAGGTCTAAGTATTGTACTTATAGTTTAAGAATCAAGACACTTTAGGCAGTGTTTCAGGATAAAACACCAGTGGTCAACACTGGAGATTTCTTCAACCACAGCAGGAGAAGAAGTATACAAGTCCCCAGGAATAAATACATACACACACACACACACACACACACACACACACACATATAAATGTTAAGATGTATATAGTGAAGAGCTGAAGTCCAAGATACAGTGGTTTAATATGATGGTATTTATCTTCAGACAAAGCAACATGTGTCATTAGATGTCTACTTAACTTTACAAATACTCTTCCATAATTTATTTTGTAAGTAATAACTGAATATAAATTTTTGCTTATGATGTCTTAAGCTAAATTACTCTGTGAGTGTCTCATAATCCAGAGAATAAGAATGGATAACATATTAAATTGGGAGAATATTGACATTATAACAAATGGCTAGATATTCTTAATTATTAAGAATTTTTATAAAACCCCAAAATATAAACTTCTCATTATGTAAATGGACAAATGTTTACATGTGCTCAAAATACAATAATAAAACTGTTTCTTCTTAGTTTCTGCTGGATTTAAAAAAAGAAAAAAAAAAGGTCACAAGTATTCCAAGGGAAGATGAAAGACTTTTGAAGTAGAGGACTGAAAATTGGTTGCTCTGAGCTCAATACTTACTTTAAATAAAGTGAGGATGGAGAGTCTTTAAAGAGTCTGGAAGACTGTTGGATCTTCTCTTCCTTGATGCTGTGGGTGAGGGAAGCTGCATGCATCTGTCTTAATTCAAACCCAGTGAGAAATTCTTCAAGGAAACCACTTAGATTTTTGACCCGTATCCTCTAGAAATGATGAGGTTTACAGTACCAGTGTTAGATCCACAGCCAAAAAAGCCTAAAGTGAGAAAAAGGCTGGCTGATGGCTGAAGGGTGAGAACAGATGGTTCCTCTGGCCCTTCATGGTTTAAAGATACCAGAGCTGCATGGATGCTTTCTATAGAGCACATATGGGAAGGGGGCTGGCTTAGAACAATGAGAGACTAGATCCAAATGGGCTTCCTGGAAGGTGGATGAGGATGAGAGCCAAACAGAGGAAATCTGTGTGGAAGTACAGGAAAACCAGACGTTGGCTGGAGAGGCTTTCCAGCCTTAAGAGACTACAGGGGAGATATTCAATGCCCAGGAGTCTTGAAGGAGACTTGAATCTGACTTGAATATCTGCTCTGATCAGGTGAGAGGCAATCCATTGGTAAAATACAACAAAGCCAGCCAGACCTCTCTCATACTTTCTCTCTCATCCTCTGCCTCAACATGGAAGAGAAAAGCCCGTGAGCTGGTGTTCAGTCCATACTAGACCTGAGCTGGGGGAAGAGCTGAAACAAGACAAATTTGCCCTGTAGCACCACTTTCATTCATCATGGAGTTTTGGCCAAGACAATAAGATAAGAAAATGTAAAAACTATAAGGATTGAGAATAAATAAATACAATGGTCAGTATTCAATGGTAACATGATCATATTCATAGAAAATCCAAGAGAATCCAAGATGAACTATGAAAATTTCATAAGGAATTTTTTTTTTCTTTTTTTTTTTTTTTAACACGAGGTAAATTTTTTAGCAAAGTCCCTGGATATAAAATCAATATGTGGAAATATCTATTTTTATTAATGAAGTTATTTATTCAACAAATAGAACATACTTTAGTAACTACCATGGGATAGACATATTGCTAGATGCCAGGGCAAAAGATGTGAATAGGAGATGGCGAATCTCACAATATCAGGCCAGTAATAGAATCTTAATTTTATAGTGACTAGAATATAATGTAAGGTCAAATTAATCTTTTTAAATTAATGAATTAATCAATGAATCTTAACCTGCAGTTAAAATCAATATTCAACCAAAGCTGATATCAAAATTGAACATTATCATCAGAGAAAGAACTGCTTAAAGATTAAATATGAAATATGATTCAAAAGTCATGATTATTATAATCTCATACATAGAATAGATTTTAAGGCTTGACATTACAGTTCAGTTATTTGCACTGTCAACTAAAAAATTGCTCCTGGGGTCAATTTATTGCACATTTGTGATAATAATAGAGGCTCACTTTCAATGGAGGTCATTGGAAGAGCAAGGAGAAATGAGGGCAACTCATCCTTCTCTAATAGCTTCTTTTTTGTCTTTATACTCTACATTTATCTTTGTATGTATGTATAGTTGACACACAATGTTACATTAGTTTCAGGTGTACAGCACAGTGATTTGACAAGTTTATACATTATGCTATGTTCTCCACAAGTATAGCCACTTGTCACCATACCATACTATTACAATATAATTGACTATATTCCTTATACTCTGCCCTTTATAATAGGTGAAAATATTTTGTATTTCTGTGCTTATAAGTAATATGTTAATAGAGAATGAATATTTATTTAACACCATTCATGATACCAGAAAGGATCAAATGTAGAACAATTAGTAAAACAAAAGATGTGTAAGCTCTTTATACTGAAATCTACAAATATTGTTAAGATAAGTTAATAAGTATATAAACTAATGGAACTGTCTCATGTTCATGAGCTGAAAGGTTCAGTTTTGTAAAGATGCCAGTCCTCTTTCAATTGAAGATTTCTTAATGGAAGTTGCTAAGCTGATCCTAAAATTTATATTGATATGAATAGAATAAGGAAAAAACAAATCTTTTTAGAAAAACATAGCTAAAGAACATAGTTTACAGGAATAAAACTATAGTAATTAATATCATATGCTATAGAATGAATGAAACAGAATAGGGAATGTAGAAAGAGACCGCAACTGAGTTGCCTGACTTATGAGAAAGGTAACAATACAGTGTTGTGGGTAAAGTATGGCTTTTCAATAAATGATGCTGGGTCAATTTTATGTCTATTTGAAAAAAAAAAATATTGTCCCTGTATTAATTTGTTAGGGCTGCTGTAACTAATTACCACAAATTGGGTGGCTTAAAACCAATTATTTTTTACATAGTTCAGGAGTTCAGAAGTCCAAAAGCAAGGTGTTGGTTGGTTCTTTCTGGAGGCTTTGAGGAAGAAACATCCCATGCCTCTCTCCTAGCTTCTGATAGTTGGCAGCAATCTTTGGGGTTCGTTGGTTTGTAGACATACGTCATTCCAATCACTACCACAACCTTCTTGTTGCTTTTGTGTGTGTGTCCATATTGTCCTTTCTCTTTCATAGACTCTCTCATTCGACTTAGGACCATCCTAATACAGTATGATCTCCTTAATCTCACCTTAATCCTTCCTAAATTATATCTTCAAAGACTCTTATTTCCAAATAAGATCACATTTAAATTTTTAGGTTTGTGTGCAGTTGGGGGGACATTTTCAATCCCCTATGTCTCCTATCTCTTACTATGCAAAAGTCAATTCCAGATTAATTACAGGTCTAGATGTGAAAAGTAAAAATGGTACAAATTTTAAAAGAAAAGGAGAATGTTTTTATAATTTGGCGTTAGGTGTGGTGGTTAAGAATGTGGGATTTAGAATGAATCTTCAGTGATTCAAAGCCTGACTCCACTGTTGACTAGCTCTGCAAGCCCTGTACAATCCTTGTTCCTCAGTTTCCTCATCTGCAATTTTGGATGTTATCATAATGCCTACTTCCTAGGCTTGTTATGAAAATGGAAAGAATAAATCTGGAGAGTGCTTAGCATGCTACACATTAAGGAGCAATTGTTATAACTAAAGTGACTAGCAGACTGACTAAATAAATGCTTTACAGAGATTTTTATCCATGCATAGGGTAAAATCCTGTCCTTCAGAGGGGCTTTGAATACATATGTGACTGACAGGAAAAAAAATCATTTTTTTATTTTACTCTGATGAGTCATATTTAACAGACTGGTTCCATGCACAAGATTATTTGTAAAGGATGGAGATGTTGTTTACATTAAAACATTAAGTAACTGAAACATTGAGCTGTAGAAGAATGCTTTTTAAAATTATGGTGGATATATTCCACTGTGTACAGATATGGAAAAGTTCCCAAGACATATTGAGAAAGAAAAAAAAAAGCAAGTTAAAGAGCTCTGTGTATGATTCAAACCTTGTAAAAAATGGGCTATATATAAGTATATGTGTAAATGGTGAGAATAAGTGACTAAAAGATACACAGGAGAGAACCTGGGTGGCTTACTTGGTTAAGTGTCCGACTCTTGATTTTGGCTCAGGTCATGATCTCAGGATTGTGAGATCAAGCCCTGCATTGGGCTCTGCACTGGGCATGGAGCTGGCTTGTGATTCTCCCTCTCCCCCCACCCTCAATCCCCCTCTCTCTGCCTCTCTTAAAAATAAATAAATAAATAAATAAATAAATAAAGATACACAGCAAATTATAAACAATGGGTATCTCTGGGGAGGAGAGTGGGATTGAGGTGGAGTGGGACCATGAAGGGGGCTTTTATTCTGCTTAGACTGCTTGTTTGATTTTTTTTTTTTTTTAAAGAAAGAATCTACATATATATTACTTTTGCAATGTAAAAAAAAATAACTTTTAGAAGATCGGGAAGTAAGCAGAGTATATGAATAAATTATTCACAAAAGAAGAGAAATAGCCAATGAATAAATACATTAGTTAGTCAGCCATACTCATATTTAAATCAATAGAACCAAAAATTGTATCACATTCAATTTTACATCAACTTAGAAAAGCTCAAAGGAGATAATACCCATTGTTTAGCATCAAAAGACATATAATGCTGGGGCGCCTGGGTGGCTCAGTGGGTTGGGCCACTGCCTTCGGCTCAGGTCATGATCTCAGGGTCCTGGGATCGAGTCCCGCATTGGGCTCTCTGCTCGACGGGGAGCCTGCTTCCTCCTCTCTCTCTCTGCCTGCCTCTCTGCCTACTTGTGATCTCTCTCTGTCAAATAAATAAATAAAATCTTTAAAAAAACAAAAACAAAAACAAAAGACATATAATGCTGATAAAATGTCAAAAAAACCCACAGCAGTTGTGCGTGTGTGTGTGTGTGTGTGAGAGAGAGAGAGAGAGACACACACAGGAGAAAAATAAACAAAAATATTAGTTAACATTCTACTTTTAGTATATGTGCAAGTATTTGCTATAAGAATGTTCATTATAGCATTAAAGGATTGGGAATATTGTATGTTTGACAATAGACTGCATAAATTATGATATCTTCAAGTAGTGTGATATGCAATAATTAAAATGCTACAGAGAAATGTGTTATAGAAGAAGTTATATATATATATATATATGTTGCATTCTTTAATGAATGGTAATAAATGGTATAGGTAAACTATCATAGGTATTGTATGATATCATTATTAACTTAAAACTAGAAGAGTATGCACCAAAATATTATGATAAATGTAGTTAGGAAAATTATAAAATGAAAGAATGATGACATAGAATTTGCCCTACCAGTTATTAAGATATATTATTACATTAATTTATAAATAATTTAAAAGAGATCATTTATGAGTGACAGGATTGCAGGTTTACTGTTCCATTTTGTGTGCTTATCTGTTTTATCTTGTTTTCTATAATTGCTGTATATTTTTATGTAGTTTAAAAAAATATTATAAGTTGCTCTTCAAAGAGTCTTAGGCCAGATAACTCAGAGTTCATTTACATAAGTTGTTTTTATATTTCACAGCATTTTCACATTATCTAGAAAAGCTGAACATGGTATCAGTTCTCCCTACTTCTGTTTACAATTTATGTAAAATTTGAAATTTTAAAATTTATATTGCTTTCGTAGGAGGATCAATTCCTTTCACCATTGTCTTCCTCACAGTTGTCTGGTCTCTTGGACTAGACAGAAAGAAAGAAAGAAAGGGCAGCGTGTGCAGAGCTCGCCCCTTTGCTACAGGGACTATGACCTGAGGACCCCCTTTCTCAGACTTGAAATGGATCACAATCCCCTGAATGGCTTGTTAAAACACAACATCTAGGGAGCTTCTGATTTGATATATCTTACTTCGGGAATCTAAAAATATCCTTTTTTGATAAGTTTCCAGGTGGTGCTGTAGCTGCTGGTCTGGGGGCCACAGTCCAGGAACCACTGTGCCTCGGCACATGTACCTTTCTCCTCTGATCTGGAGAGGCCAGCCTCCTTGACAGCCTTTGCTGTCTTTGGGAGGATGGTGACTGGAGAACACAGAGCGTAATCAAGCCTTGTCCCACTCCCTCCATGCTTTTCATCTTTTACTGCTTCTTAGGGAAAAGGTTAATTCGGTAATAGATAAATCAGATTTTTTAAAAAAGTGTTGTGCAAGATTTACAGGTGTCTTTATTTTTCAAAAAGATTTCATTTATTTATTTGACAGAGAGAGGAAACATGAGCAGGGGGAGTGGGAGAGGGAAAAGCAGGCTTCCTGAGGAGCAGGCATCCAGACTCAGGGCTCCAAACCAGGACCCTGGGATCATGACCTGAGCCATAGGCAAATGCCCAATGACCGAGCCACTCAGATGCCCCTTACATGTATCTTTAGATATTTTTGAGATTAAAATGTTATCAGCATGGGTATCTGAATTACATGAGGTTACACAGGGCCACATTTCATTATATTAAATATACTGAATGTAAATTCCAATTTGGGCTATATGAATTTTATTTACTTTGTTTTTTGTTTCTAATACCTCTGTCTTCCTTGTTTGTTAATTTCTCAGCTAAACTTAGATTTTTAAAAAAAATTTTGTCATAGTCATATGTGAGATCTGCCTATAACATATTTTTTTCTTTTTCTTTCTTTTCTTTTCTTTCTTTCTTTTTTTTTTTTTTTCCCTCACAGTCTAGTGTTTGCTATGCAGGTTATACTAACCTGAGGGAGAGAAATGAGTAGGGGTACGATGTTAGGGATTATCTGTTCTTTAAGAGTGTAGTGGAACTTGCCTGTAAAACCATCTCAGCCTAGCGTGCTTTTGAAGGGTAGGTTTTCTATGTTTTGCTTGAGACATTTTTAACTGCTACACAATTCCATATTTCTTGAAGTGTATGTAGTTGAATTATGTTATAATTCAAATCACAGAAGTATAGCTCAAAGAATTTATACAGAATTAACACAGGTATGTAACCAACACACACTGAGAAATAGAATATTACCAGCATCCCACAAGCATAACTTATAAGTTTTTGGTTTTTTTAAGTGCCACCAGATCTTGACTTCTACCAACTGTTAAGTGAAAAGAAATAAGGATTTGTAAATAACAATGGAAAATAGCTGAATTTATTGCTTGCCTGGCAAGTACCATTTAGGTATAAATCCCGTTTCTCTTTGTGCAGAAACTAAAAGAGCTTGATATCTATTTAAAAAGAGGCATTCAAAATTAGGGAACTTTTTAAGTTCAGATTTCTGGTGGTTCAGAAGTTGGACTAGAAACTTCTTTGCCAGTGGCCACCATCATGTCTCACCTTACTACTCACTGGAACCCAGGACTCAAACAAGCCAGAATGGGTTATACAAAATTCCAGGGCCCAGGGTGGTTTAGACACACGTGTGTGTACATTCTCAAAGTTGAACGAAATTTTTCTTTAAGACACTGTAGATGAATTTTAAAAACCTTGGACAAGTAGAATCATGTACTGTGTATTCTTTTGTGTTTAGTTTCTTGTGCTCAATATTACATTTATAAAATTCATCCAATGTTATTGCGTGAACAATAGAGTTCATTTACTCTGATTATTGGGTAGTGTTCCTTTGTGCAGATATAGTATAACTTATTCATCCTTCTTATCATTAATAGATATTTGAATAATTCCAATATTTGTTCTAGGAGATTTCTTTTAGTATTTTTATAAACATACACATACACTTCCATTGGGCCTATGCCCAGGAGCAGAATTTCTGAGTCACAGGGAATGCCTAGGGCAACTTCAGTGGGTACTGCCAGTTTTTCATAGCAATTAAACCAGTTTATAATCCCAGCAACAGTACAGTAGTCCAGTGGCTTCCCATCTTTGTCCTTACTTCCTATCATCAGTCTTCTAAATTTCTTGGTGAATGTGTAGTACTATTTCATTGAAGTTTTAATTTGCATTTCCCTTATCATGAGTGAAGATGAATTATTTTTAATTTCTTCCCTTGTGAAATATTTGTTCAAATATTTTATCCATTTCCTATCAGTTTTTTTTCCTAAAGAATTATAGGCATATGTAACTACACACACACACATGCATATATACATATCCTACATATATACCACATGCATGTTCTTAGTTTGTGGCCCTGATGGTTATATTTATAAAAATATCTTCCATACTGTGACTTGACTTTTCAGTCTTGTTTTCTGTGACTTGTTCTTCTTATGATCTTAATGGTGTCTTTTATTAAGCAGAAATCCAGAAGGTATAAATTTTTATAAAAACTTAAATGATTCTGGATCAATTCACGTTTTCCCTTTCTTCAGTTTATCTTGTTAAGTTGTAATTTACTCGGCAATTTTCCTTTTATTTTTTCAAATTTATTAGCATAAAGATGCTCCTACTACTACTTTATGATTTTTTAAAGATTGTACTCTATCTATATTATGAATTCTTTTATTGTTCCTAATACTATTTAATTGTACCCATTCTATTTTTTTTCTTAACAAATACTGTCATAGTTTTGTCTATTTAAAAATTTCAGATTTTAAAAATATTTCCATCATTGTGACATCTTAATTAAGATATACTTCTTTCTACATCATAAATATATTTAAAACTTCCCTAAATTTAATTTAGAATATGGAAGACTTGAAATTCTTTACCAAGGCAGTGCGTTTGTATGAGTTTAAGGACATTAAACAAACAAACAAAAAAATCCTATAGGAAACAGGATACAGCATATTTAGATGCCAAATAGTATGCTCTGGTTTTTCATTTTAAGTTCTATTCTTAATTTATGACATTTTCTGAAATTCAGCCATTGTGTTATATATATATATATATATTTTTTTAAGATTTTATTTATTTTTTTGACAGAGAGAGAGAGAGATCACAAGTAGGCAGAGAGAGAAGCAGAGAGAGAGGAAGGGAAGCAGGCTCCCTGCCTAGCAGAGAGCCCGATGTGGGGCTTGATCCCAGGACCCTGGGATCATGACCTGAGCTGAAGGCAGAGGCTTTAACCCACTGAGCCATCCAGGTGCCCCATTGTGTTATATTTTTAATCAGCTTTTCATCTCATAGATTTTATATGTGAGGCCAAGAAATAGGCTAATACTGACAAGAAATCATATTATATAAAATTAATGATTGCTTTTGAAATAGCTGAATAAACATGTTGGAGGCATTTAGGGCATGGTTTTCATGATAATCTGACTTTAGTCTAAGTAGGTATGAAAGCATTAAAAGCAGAGTTTTTATTTGCTTCAAAGATAAAACTGCACAGGGTCCCTGACTTCTGGTGAAGGCTTTTTCACTTCATCTTGAATTGGATGTTGCTTTTTCTCACTCACACCCCGAGCGGAATAGAATTCCCTTCCCACCACAGCAGGTCAGCTCCAAGTAGAGAACAAGGAAGCGAGCATTTTGCAAAAAGAAAACAAGGCTATTTCTGGGAAATATGTTATTGGTGACAGCATTTTCCAGAATATATTAGGAAAAGAGAAAGAAAAAACTCTTCAGATCTTTTAAATTAAGATAAAAAAAATCCTTAGAACTCAAGCCCTCTACAGTCTGCCTCCACCCAAAATAGAAAAAAAAAATAAATAAACGTAAAAACAAAAGCAGTTATTAAGAACTCTCCAAGTCTAAACTCTTGCCAATAAGGAGAAACGAAAAATTTATTTTGCTCTTAGTATAAAATACAAGATTTGAGGGAGTACCTGTGCCTCGTAAGATGGTATGGAGTTATTAGGACTCTTGGCTTCAGAAAAGGGATCAGTAAATTAAAGAGAACCAGATAACTGGATAGGGGAGGACAATCCAGAAGGTTCAAGTCAGGGGCATGGGTGTTGGTCATCCACACGTCACTAAGACAGAGTTAGGAAGCACATTACAGGTGCTAATGTATGCTCTCCTGCATCCATAGCAGGCATTGATGATGGGGGTGGGGGGAGCATTTGCTTCCCGTTGAACTCCAGCATGGCCCAACCGTCGCCCTGAGCTGTGTATTGCCTGTTGCCATTTCTAATCTGCCTAGGAGGGTTGGCCCATGAGAAGCAGCTACTTTGCTTTCACGAGGTTAAGGGGTTCAACAATTAGTTAGGAGAAACTAATTGTTGATAGCAAAATTACATCACATGTGTATGTTGGATGTGTGTGCTTACATGGAGCAGTCTTAATATTCTTATTTCACTGAACACATTCAGTCACTGTCAATCAATATCTGTCTTTATAAAATCTTGCATTAAATAGCTTCTTCAGGGATTATTAGAGATGGATCTCTGGATTAGGGTGAGCCTTCCTCACAATTGAGTACAACGATTCTGGTTTCTGCACTCTGTATAGTATGCTGCCTTAATAAGGCTTATTCCTACTCTGTTGTACAACCTTATGCATGAACTGTTTGGTATTTGTTTGCTTTCTTTGTTTCAGAATGACTTGTTTTCAGTCCTCTTATGCTGTGACCATGGTAAATTCCCTATTCTTGATTTTAACAAGTATGTATCAAAACACAATCATCAGCCCCAGTATCTTGGGGGCAGAAAGCCATGGTCAGGCTGGAGCTGGAGATGTGGGCTTTAGGCATCCGGTGATTTGGACTGCCATAGGTGGCCCACTAGAGCAGGATTATGATTTGGTGAGGTGACGAGGACCAGAAGAGGATGCATGTGACCTCAGGTTTTAGGACAGTGATTCTCAACCACAGAGAGATCCTGCAAAATATCAAATTGTGCTCCAACTTCCATCCTGAGATTTTGATTTAATTGGTTTTCTATAACTCCCAGGCCAAGATATCTTTTAGAAGCTCCCTAGGTATTTAATATGCATCTAATGTAGAAAACCATTGTCATAGGGGGTTAAATTTTTTTTAGGTCAAGGGGACACAACTGGCAGGTGACTGGTTATTTATTAGGTGTTGTTTCCAGAAGTAGGCTCAGTGGTAGCCACAAAAATCAGACAAGTCTGCATTTGTACCATAGGGAGCAAATGCTTCAGTACCAATTTGCTTCCAACAGTCCTTTATCATATTAGCCCTGTTTTTCTCCTGTGGTTAAATCCCCAGGGCTACTCCAATTTCTTATTATGAAAGAGTCATATTTTCCAGCTAAAGGTCAGCTTTGGACTGTCTTTTGGTATGGTATTTACAAATGTGCTATCCTCCCTCTACACACACCAATTTTTTTTTTTTTTCCATTTGGGGTTATGGAGTCACCTTCATTGATCCAGAAGTATGTGATATTGCTATAATCCTACATATCTCTTATATAAACCTAAATGAAGGTATAGAATCAAACAATATATTTATGGCAGCTGGAAGAAGGAAAGAATAAAGATGGCTAAGCAACTGGATATGCTTTGGCAGCAGAAGTACTTTGTCAACAGAAATAGAAATTTGGATAGTGTGGGAAGAACCGTGAAAATAAGAAGACTTTAGTGACCATGAAAGTATTGAATTTTTAGTGATTGAATGGATTTTTTTTTGTTCATATGGAGAAACTACCCACACTCCTATCTATTCAAATTGTTTATTAGATTTTTATTCAATACTTTCTGCTGAGATTTCTTAGAGTAATTCAAGTAATTCCTGCCTTCCTTTGAAAATAATAAAGTAAGCCTTAGAAAATGTAATAATTTTGTTAAGATTTAAGAATTCCAATGTCGAATTCAAAATAAACTTGGACAATGCATTAATGCTTCAGTCTGTTCTCACCTCCCAGGAAATGTCTGCTCTAGACACAAGTGGAAGCTGCATACATCATGCCATCTCAGAAGAGAACAAAGGAATTTGTCAAGAGATAATGTCAGACTCTTCAGACGCATTCCAATTGATTATTGCATTTGGAAGATTTCTAGACATTTGTTGATCTAAAGAAGGTGAGCTGAACCTAATCCATAATTTATCAGTTCCACTGAAAAAACTATCAGAAACACATTTGTCCATAACTAGGTATGCTTTTTTGTGTGAGAAAATAGATCAGTAATTAGCTCTTATGGAAAAGACCCTTTTCTGATAATGGAAGTTTTTACCTTTGATTTGTTGCTGATGTAACTAGATAATCATTTATAATTTTCAAAGATCTATATCTATGGGAAAAAAAACCTCAGAATTAATACTTGATCTTCAACTGTTTGATTAATTTAATTTTTATTATTGAAAAATATGTATTTTGATTATTAAAAATATATTTGTGGAGACTAGTATCAGTAGAAGAAGTAAAGAGACTTTTAATAGATGGGTTTTAAGTGCCATTTTAATTCTGCTTTTATGCTGTGTTACAGAGAGCTAAATTCCATGGTAACACAGCGGTATCTTAGTTTAACCATGGAGTGCTTTATATAATAAGCATTGCACATAATTGACTATTCATGGCATTACATGCAACCTCATCAAAACCAGGAAGAAACAAGGTGCATATGGAAACAGCTGAGTTATTAAGACACTGATTATTTAATTGTTGCATATAAGTAGTTTCTTAGGTTGGAATGTGCACCTTTGAGGAAACAATGTAATATTTGAAGTTCTTACAGACAACTACATTTCTTAACAGGAGAATTAGTGTATTTCTAAACTGTGGTCAGTTGAGATGTTGTTTTATCACATCTGTCCTTAAATCTTAGCAGTTGGAGTTATTAATGCTGTTGCTCTTCTCCCAGACACATAGATTTCAGATTCAGGCATTTTGACTCAGCCTTATTTCCCTCCATGTCTTCTCTTTTCCTCATTGCAAAGCATCTATGCAGCATGTTTAATCTTTCTAATGCATGGTTCCCAATATAACACCCGCTCGGAAACCATTAGTGCTTCTACAGTGCGTGTTTTTTTTTTTTTTTAATATTTATTTATTTGAGAGAGAGAAAGTGAGACAGAGCATGAGCAAGGAGAAGGTCAGAGAGAGAAGCAGACTCCCCGTGGAGCTGAGAGCCTGATGTGGGACTCGATCCCGGGACTCCAGGATCATGACCTGAGCCGAAGGCAGTCGTCCAACCAACTGAGCCACCCAGGCGTCCCTACAGTGCGTGTTTTAAGTGAAATCTCTACTGCTCTTACATGACAGTAGTATTACCAAAAAACCTGGCATTTTCAAATACTGTGTCAAAAAAACAACTGTTGAAATGGGTGTGTGGGATAGTGACACACGAGAGATGGCATAAACAATACCAAATCAGCAATAACCACATTATATTTTTCAGGATTTTCAATAATGAAGATCTTTAAAACGGCCAGAGTAATCTTTTTCGAAAAGTGAAGTAATAAACTGGTTGATCAGAACTGCTCCAAATAAACTGAAACATCCCCGGAAAAATTCTGAAGAGCATGTAGGATCAGACAAGAATCAATAAACTCTGTACAATCAAAATGTGTGTAGTACTGTTTACAACCTCCAGCAGGATCCAGAAGAAAGAACGCCAGCTGAGCCTCCATTGACTGCACACCAAACAGGTGTGAGTTCCTGCACTGTTGACGGCATAGCGTTTTTCTACTGTTCGAGGTGCTTCTTCCTGATCACGGTAATTTTATATCCAGCCACTGCTGGAGTCGTGCCAGTCTTGCTCCTTAATTATTCAATCACGTTCTTAACAATTCATGTTACAAAAACTCACGCCGCAGGAGAAATGCCTGTACAAATTCTTCAGTTTAGGAGGCAGGTGAGGACCCCACCATCTAGGCTTCATCTGCTTAAGCTGCCGGCTCAGCAGATAATACAGCAGATGGTTAGGAAGGTAGGCTTGAAGATCGCTCTACCTCTGTTCAAATTCCAGCTCCTGTACTTGCGAGCTGTGCTCTCTGAGGCAAGTTATGGGAATTCTTTATGCCTTAATTTCTTCATCTGTAAAATGGTGGTGATGGTGATACTATTACCCCTGCAACAGTATTGTGGAAATCAGACCAGAGTTATGGATCTACATATGTAGAGCATGGGCCATCCTTAGCATGCAGTCCTCAAACACTGGAGAGGGCGTTTCTACTCTCTGCTGTCTGGATGGCCATTTCTTAAAATAGGCTTCTTTGCTTCTGTTGTTCCCTCTAATAAGCATGCAATTTCATTCATGTTGTTTCATCCTGCTCAAATTTATCTACTCCCATACGTCTTTTCTGATACATGTCTTTTATGAGCTTTTTAAATGGATGGAACTTCCTTCCCTTTGTGTCTGTTGTACATCCTTTCCTCCGGAGACTTAAGTGAAAACCATTCAAGTGATTGATTATATATGCATAATGTACACATATATTTATATTTGTGTCAAAGCTGTCATTTGTGGCTCCTGCAGGTGCTATAGAAAACCTGAAATCCAGGACTGTTCCTATATGCCTTGTGATTTTGCTAGACGTGCGTGTTTCAGTTTGTGATAAGTAATTATGTTTGTGGACAGGTTACCCAGTCTTCAGAGACTTTTAATGCCAGGAAACAAACTGAGGGCTGCTGGTGGGGGTGGGACAGATAGGGTGGCTGGGTGATGGACACTGGGGTGGGTATGTGCTGTGGTGAGTGCTGTGAATTGTGTAAGAATGATGAATCACAGACCTGTACCCTTGAAACAAATAATACATTATATGTGAATTTAATTAATTAATTAATTAATTAAAAGGGAAAAAAGTACAGGAAAAATGCTATATAAACTCACACCGTGGGAATAAAAATCTCTTTATGCAAATGAATAAATAAATAAATAAATAAGGATCTTTTAAACCCAAACCAGTGTTAATGCCATGTTCATACCATCGTGGTACCCTTACTTGATGCTTCTTTTGATAGGTTTTGCCATCCTATTTTCTAAAATGAATGTAGGGGTGCCTGGGTGGCAGTGAGTTAAAGCGTCTGCCTTTGGCTCAGGTCATGATCTCAGGGTCCTGAGATTGAGCCCTGCATTGGGCTTTCTGCTCCACAGGGAGCCTGCATCTTCCTCTCTCTCTCTCTCTCTCTCTGCCTGCCTCTCTGCCTACTTGTGATCTGTCAAATAAATAAATAAAATCTTTAAAAAAAAATAAAGTGAATGCAATGACTGAGCCAAATCACTACAGAGAATGGTTTACAAATACATTTTATTTGGAAAAAAAAAAAATGAAGACTTAAAGAAAACCTCAAACCTCCACCCACCCAGTCAAGGCCTTGGTTCTAGCATTTTGCATCCTGCATGGTGTTCAAAAGAATATTTCTTGATGGAGGGGATGAGGTGAAGGAGTCAGCTTCCCCATTGCAAGGAATGTGTGTGTGTGTGTGTGTGTATAAATAATATATATAATATAAATATATAATTATATATAAATATATGTACATATATTTATAAATCCCCCTTTTTTCTGCTTATCATAATCATTTTTAATTTACTACTTTAACATGCAGCAACACTTCACATTCTATTTTGGAGTGATGAGAGACCAGTCAGAATAGAGAAGGAGGAGAGAGGCTTCTCTATTTTGCACTGTGGTCCTTTGATAAGGACACTTCAGGGTTTACTCAATTAAGGGGTCGTCAGGTGATTCTGGAACTGCTGCTGAAAAACAATGAGATAATATTTAGAAATATGTGTCTCTGTTTATCTCTGTAACCACAGGTATGTGCCTGAGTTTCCCAACAAATGGCTAATTATCTCTGCATTTTCAGTGGTCTAGCGGCCGATACTGAAAGCCCCAGAATAAACAAGCTTCACTGTAGGACCCATCTGGACTCTTTACCATTCATGTGGGTGATACTAGTTATAGAAATCGGTTTCTCAGAGCCTATGCAAACCTCCTGATTTTGTTTCAAATTTACTTTCTTCCCCATGACATCATTTGGAGATAGCCAAATAGCCAACCTTATTTTCTTTTGTACTTGTCCAAACTATAAGCTGGATAACTTTTCTCAGCATACATTTGCATTTTCTACAAATGTCATTTCAAATAATATTTAAACTCTATGGTTATTAATGTTTTATAGCACCTGATGCAATCTAAGGGGTTTAAAAAGGGAGGGGAATTTTCCTCTGCAAGAGATTTATTTTGTTTTAACTAGGGAGCCCAGGATTCAAGTCAAGGTATCAAAGGTGTTGTTTGACACTGTTGGGATGGTCATTACTTACATTTACAGATTTCAAAGTAGAGTTAATTCTTCACAGAATCTTGTTTTTGTTGTAATAATTTCAAATTTAAGCAATTAATATTACTATTTAGACTTGTGTAGGATTGCTCTGTAAGCATATAATTTTTATATTTGTTGACATATAATTATTTTATATGTGCATACTGGGTCAATGGAGCTAAATAATTTTAGCCATGTTGAACTATATGTACATGTATTCATATAAATTTAATAAAATATAATTTTTTTAAAGATTTTATTTAATTATTTGACAGACAGAGATCACAAGTAGGTGAAGAGTTAGGCAGAGAGAGAGAGAGGAAGAAGTAGGCTCCCTGCTAAGCAGAGAGCCCGATTCGGGGCTTGATCCCAGGCCCCTGGGATCATGACCTGAGCCAAAGGCAGAGGCTTTAACCCACTGAGCCACCCAGGTGACCTTAACTATAATTTTTAAATGCGTGATTTTATATAAAATTATTTTGTATAGTTCATGCATTTTATTTTATCGTAGCAGATGATATATAAATATAGATATATAGATGTAGATATATATTGAATAGATTTTCCATAGTCTAGTGCTTTTTATGCCTTTGAAGTTGTGAGAATTTAGTATTTATTCATGAGCTATAGTCTAGAAGCTATTAAGAAAATATAAGAAATTTTAAGAACAATGTTTTTTATCCTAGAGGTTTTCCTATTGTATTTAAACTTTGCTTTTAGTGTACATTCTTATTCTTTTCTTTGTAGGACATAGTGGTTTCCTATTAAGTAAATTGCCATTGGTCTTACTAAAGGGATTCATCCTAAAATATGCCCATGGAGAGCTACCATGAGACAGGGTCCTAAGAGTTGATCTTGATGTTTAGGTCTTCTCCCAGTGCTGTGGAAGAATGCATAGCTACAGAAAAAAAAAGAAAAATCAAATTATAGGTGTCATGGAAAACAAGAGCATTGAAGTGAATCTAAACTCATCTGAAGGGAAAAGCAAATCCATGAATTCGAAGAAAAATCATGTCGTGTAAAGCTGTGGAGATGAGAAGCATACTGGATTGTGGAATTCAAGGTGGGTTAGGACTGGTGTCCTAAGACAATGCCAGGGCGTTAGAAGTTCATTCTTGCGTGGCCTAAGTGTCCAACACTGCACCAGGTAGACTTAGTCACTTTAGCCATTTACAAGGAATGTGTGTGATAAAGAAATTGATGGCTACCTTTGCAAAATTTGCTAACTTCGAACAGGAGTTCTAATTTAATTTTTGATGACTGTTTTTAATAGCAACTAACTTTTTATGCCTTCAGTTACTGCCTCTGTTCTTTTCTAAATAGTTGCCAAAAGTCTACTTCTTTAGCCGCAGAACCTGTCCCATTTCCAAATAACCAATGTAAACATTTTCTGTTGGATATCATTTGTTACCTCAAAATAACAGATCTGAATCTGTATTTACTGTCTTCCCCTGAGCTGGATTTTCCATGTAATATGATTTTATTGTGACATCCATAGACTCCATGTACCCGTTCTCCAAAAGTTTAATTTTGCTTTTATTTTCGCCTTCGTTTAAACTTAGACCTTGAGTTAAGTTGGGGAGCTGATGTAAGCAAGACAAAGATTAATTGACTGGACATATTACCTGTTCTATTTTTGTATACTTCCAGCTTACGTACGGCATTTATATGAATAAGAAGCAGCTGGGCCTAAGCCTCCTTCATGGCCTTCGGGGAATCTCCTATAATGGTTTCTAGGATTTTATATAGGAGATTATACTTTCACTAATAGTAGAAAATCAGAGGTGCAACGCTGTTGTTCAGAGCAATAATCTCTGTGCATCAAAATAATGCGAACTATGTCCAATACATCAGGAAAATAAAAAAAAATGGGGAATGTGATTTTATTAAATTACCATAAGTTATGAGCCATATTTTTTCAATTCTAAAAAATTAAATTCACTTTTAATTTTAATGGTTTAAATTGGGAAGCTTCTTTCAATTGATGCCAAAATATAATTGATGTCAAAAGAAGCCTATATGCCTTTGGGCAGTGAAATAAATTGTAAAGTCATTGTCATTTCTTTTTCCTTTTTTTTAAAAAAAGATTTTATTTATTTATTTGACAGACAAAGAATCACAAGTAGGCAGAGAGGCAGGCAGAGAGAGAGGAGGAAGCAGGCTCCCTGCTGAGCAGAGAGCAGATGCTGGGCTCCATCCCAGGACCCTGGGATCATGACCTGAGCTGAAGGCAGAGGCTTTAACCCACTGAGCCACCCAGGTGCCTCAAGTCATTATCATTTCTGAGCTTATAGTATCATGGCCAAGAATTAAAGGCATCTGTTCTTCTGACTCCTGTTTCATCTGACTTCCACATGAGAAGAGTTATTTGCCTTTGTACCACTAGAGCTGTTTGAATTTTAAATTGGACTTGTATATGTTATTTAAAATGTCCTCAGAAAAAAAATATAACCTTTGGGAGCATGGGAATGAAAGTTTCTACAAACCCAGATGATTACTTGTCTTTTGTCATCCAGTATGATTCAAGACAATAGTATTGCCAAATCACTTGGAACTGATCAGAGACTTTTCAGAACTAGACAAGATTTGGGGGGGCAGTTTTTGAGTCCTGAGGACTATCAGTCATATAATTAAGAGCCAAACAAAAACAAAGCAAGTAACTAAGAGTTTAACCAAATGGAGAATGAGAGAAGAAATGGAGAAAATGGAGAAGTGAATGGAAAAGAAACTCTAGGGTTATCTGATGTGTTTCACAATTATACTGCTGTTCCTGAAGGTGCTGAAAAGATTAGAATCAGGTGTACTGGTAATCTCTGTGATTCTATACCGAACCTCTGATCAGCAGAATTTGTCAGTACGATCTTTGGACTTAGAATTTGTCGTGACTGAGAAGCTAATATTGATGAACAATGTGGCAAGGGATTTTGGACCTAAGTGTATGCTGTTGTTGGGTCGTTTTTTAAATTTCTAATTTTTTAAATTTTTTTAAGATTTTATTTATTTATTTGAGAGAAAGAGAACAAGCATGAGTGGAGGAGAGGGGCAGGAAGAGAGGGAGGAAAGAGACTCCCTGCTGAGCAGGGAGCCTGATGTGGGGCTCCATCCCAGGACCCCGGGATCATAACCTGAGCTGAAGGCAGACGCTCAACTGACTGGGTCACCCAGGTGCCCCTATTGGGTGGCTTTTAAATGTGTACATTTTAATACAACATCTTCTCTTGAAATTTTACTCCTAAATTGATATGCCTTAAAAATTAATACTGTTTTAGGATTAGGGAAATGGTGGCAAATTAACAGTGTCTTTAGAAAGATGGAGGCTGCAACTCAATTTTATTTGCATTACTCTTAGGTTGTAACTTTTTACTCTAAATTATTCATATTTGTATCCATTATCTTCCATACCCAGCAGGAACTTTACTGAGGGAAGAAACTGTGAGTACAATTAGTGTACCCTAATTTGCAAAGAATAGGTGCTATACATTCTTGGTGGCCTGAAGAAATTAGGAAGAGGTGAAAGAGCAGAAAAACAAGAGGGAAAGTGAGAGCTCAGGGGAAATGTTGTGTCAGAAGCCAGGAACAAACACTGGCCAGTGGCCTCTCCCGACTCTCTTGACGCTAAGGGGCAAATCTCCAGCATTTTCACCTGTCTGTTCAATATTCCGTCTTTCGCAATCTCCACACATTACGAAGTAACTGCTTTAGGTTAACACTTAGTTTTAAATGGGAATGCAAAAATAAACTAGCTATAATCTGTCTAAAGGGAGGGTTTGTGTCAAAGATTGTGTATAATGAGAATATACCTGGTGCAATGTAGACACAGAAGCAATTATGAGTGTAAAGAGGAGGTCTAGTTTTCCACATGCAAAATAACACTAAAAATGATGGTGTGTTCCGAATAATGGCAAATAATTTATTTTCATGTCTTCAAATAATGTCACATTACTTATTAAGAATTTTAATAAAGAAGTATGCCTTTGTGTATCATGGATGCCCAGAAAAGTAGATGTTACGGTTCAAATCCCTTCACTTTGATTTATTAATCCTCCGTTTATTTGGATGCCGTGTCACAGAGTACAGCTAATAAAAGCATGAACATTTGTCTCTGAGCAAGTTTGATTTGAGGTGAATAACATTAAACAACAGCCTATTGACAAGCAATTAAACACCACTTCCCCTAGCAGTGCTGTGAATTATGGTGGTCCTAAGTAATGGAAGCATCCTTATGTTTTAGAATTCCAATATAATCTAAGATGAGAAGAACCTTTAATTAGATTTTCAATAGAATCAGTGAAGACCCACTGCTCATCATCTTGACTGCTTATCTGCATCGACTGAGGCCAAAACAAAACAAAGATAAATAGCAAAATTCATTAACCATCCATTTACTTCAACTGCAGCTTCCAATTGAATCGACATTATTCATGCCTACTGCCATCTCCTCAGGGAATATCACACAGCATTCCCCAGACAGAGTGCTGTGCCTCTTAACTTGAACTTTTAGAGTCATTTAGTCAACTCTTCTGCACCACGGAGTAACCTCACTGAAGCAAAAAGAAATCAGGTGGTTTTCTAATTCCATTTACACTTAAAATGTTTATTTGAAGAACAAGAACTAAACAGAGGTACCAGGCAGAAATTGTGTGCCTTTTTCAGCAACAGAAAAGAAAGGCAGTCCCCCAAATGCCCAACAGAAAAAGTCACAGGAGATATTTGCATCGCCCAAGATCATAGTCTAGTCAGCCTGGAAGAACATTTACAGAAGAAAGGTGACTATAATACTCTCCTGCAAGTGAAGAAGCTATTTTTTCACCGTGTAGATTTGAGGATGCAAAAGTCATGAAATACAGGCACTGTGCGAGCTCTTATTGTCTATAAAATGTCCTCTGAGGAAGTGTTCGCTAAACTAAGATACTGCCCAGGACCAGTATTAGTGTGTTTAATTAGCAGCCTCCTTCCAAGAAAGCCTTGTCTCTTGCTCGCAGGTCTTATTCCCAGTTTTGTTTTTTTTAAGATTTTATTTATTCATTTGACAGATAGAGATCACAAGTAGGCAGAGAGGCAGGCACACAGAGAGAGAGAGGAGGAAGCAGGTTCCCCGACAAGCAGAGAGCCAGATGCAGGGCTCTATCCCAAGACCCCAGGATCATGTCCCGAGCTGAAGGCAGAGGCTTTAACCACTAAGCCACCCAGGCGTTCTTCTTATTCCCAGTTTTCAGCCCCCTCTCCATCCCAGGGCATCAGCACAGGTATTCTTATGTTTTGCAATGCACCAGTTTGTGAAGTTTTAACAAGCAGCATTTGCTGTCAATTAAGGCAGTGTTTTATTCACATGTGCCAACCTCTGAAGAACTGCTTTAAATTAGCTCACAAAGAAATGAATCCGTTTGAAAAAAAAAAAATCTGTTTCTTCGTTGCCTGTGCCTTTCACATAATTCTAATTACCATGCCTATTAAATGTTTTTAAATCATATAAAATTTTGCGGAGAAAAGGATTTCATTACAGTGGCATGCGGGTTAGCCACTTTGAAATGATGCTTATACTATCTGAATTATACCTGGTCATCCAAGAAGAAACTAATAATGATTACATCATAAACAGACAGAAAACAGGTTGCTAAGGAAAGACAAAAGAAAATTAACTCCGTAATTAGGTAACCAAGGTTTTTGTCTACATAATGCCAAAATAGCTAATTTAATATGTTGAATGAGTGAGACTGGTTTTTATTATGTAAGCAAAACAAGGGACTGATTCCCTGATGCTTTTGTTCTTCAATTAGTCGCGGTGGCAGTATATACACATAACTTAAATATGCTTCAAGCTGCTTTTACTTTGTATCTCAGGCAACATTTCTTAATGAGTCTGCCAAAAGAGAAAACAAATTTTCTCTTTAGCTAGGAAGCAATTTCTATATTCAGAAAGAAGTTTGATCATTCTGGTTGAGTTTACCAGTGATGTTGGTCCACAAAGTAATTTGCATGGTGTGGGCCTAAACGTGCGCGCACGCGCGTATATGTGTGTGTGTGTGTGTGTGTGTGTGTTACTTACCAACATTGAGATGGTTTGCCTAGAGCAAATCAGTTCCTTAAAAAGTCTAATTAAATATGTTTATATATTTTAGTCAAGAAATGCTGATAGGATAGATAAATAACCAGACCTGTGGATCCAGGGCTTACCCTAAAAAATTCATATCACTTTTGATTCCATTGCACCTTCACTCCTGGTTTATCTCTGAACTTTCTTTGGGATTTCTAAAGCCAAGCATGGGTCTTCCCTTAGTTCTAAAAAAACAAAACAAAACAAAACAAAAAAACCCTCAGTGATTATTGCTTCAAGTATTGCTTCTCCCTTATTATCTGTTTTTCTGGGACTCCAATTAGGCATATGCTTGGCCTTCATTCCTGCATGTTCTTCTTGTGTCTTAACCTGTCTCATATTTTCTATCCCTTTATCTCTCTTTGCTGCATTCTGAATATTTTTTTCTAGTTAATTAGCTCCTTTTGCACCTGTATTGGTTGAAGCTGCTATTAAATCTATCCAATCAAGATTATTTTACATTTTCAGTTTTTAGTTTTGTCTATTAAATGTGCATTTAAAAATCAAATGATTCTACAAACTATGGAAAATAGCAGTGCCTAGGGCCTCTCCCTTCTCATTTCCCTATTCTCAAGAGCAATTATTTTTTATTTTTATCTGATTATTCTGACATTTCTCTGGATAGTTCCAAGTAGTAGATGATAATGCATTCTTATCATTGGATAGCTTAGGGATTAATTGTTGGCTTATGATAAAGTTGAGAATTTAGCTGTTAAAGGCTCTTTATGATGTAGGAACTCAGATCCTTCAGTAGTGGGAAATATTCTAAAGTTAATTCTTTGACAATTACCTCCCCTCAGTTTTCTCCATTCTCTCTTTTTAGAACTCCCATGATATAGACATTACATCTCCTGGATTTGTTTTCTCAAATATATATATATATTTTATGTGTTTCTAAAATATATATATTATATTTTATATGAATATATTATATATATTTTATATACATATTTTTTCTTTTGGCTCAGACATTTATTTGATTCCATCTTTTATCACTTCTATAAAGTTTCTTATTTCAGCTCTATTTTTAATCACTGAGAGCTTCCTTTTATTCTCCTAAGCATTTCTTTATATTGTATCATAGTCTTACTTTCAGTTTTATCATCTTTCCTGTTTACTTAAGGATATTAATTACTGTGTTAATGAGTTTTCTTTCCTTCATCCTCTCTGTTCCATCAGGGTAATCCTTCCTGTATGTTTGCTTTCATCTCTGCCTCTTTACATGAGGCTTTCCCGAGATGTGTGCTCATTTTTGGGTATCTGCACATGGTTAAGGATGATGAAAGCTTCTGAGAATTATTGTCTGTAAGCTTCATTGGAAGGTCATGTGGTTTTGTTTGTGGAACTTCTGATATCATAATCTTAGGTCTTTTATTTAAGGTTTTTAGATTTCCCAGATTTCTTTGGAGGGTAAAGACCAGCAAGCATTCTGGGAGCCATGTAAGGTAAGAGGTGTAGGGTTTAGGGTGTGAAATGGGGAAGGAGTTTGGGAAAGGGGTGTCTCTTAGCCAATGGCATGTTTAACTTTACTTAATTTCTTAAATTTTTGTTTTGATTTTATTTTTTCTAAATACTGCCCTATCTTCAACTCTGTCTGATATCCAAAATAAGAGACTCACCAGTCTTAGAAATGAAAGCACTTGTGTGGAACAAGGAAGGAAATCTGGAGAATCTAATTAACTTCTTAATATATCTCAACAAATCCTCTTTTTCCTATGTTTTCAGTAGCATCTATTTCCATGGGTAACTGGCATAGCCAGTTTGGGGAATTCTGAAGTATGAAATCAGTGGAGTTCTCCACTCTTCCTATTTCCAGTTTAGGAGTCCGATTTCTTGGCTCACCTCCATCTTGTTACTACTTGTCTAGCGATTTTCCAGCTTTTCTCAGATTTTCTAAAATCTTGGTACCATTCCTTCTCCCGTTCTCACTGGGCTGACTGACCTTGTCAATAGGATTTCAGAAGGGAGAGATAAGCAGTTAGCCAACTGCCAACTTTATTTGAAATTCGCAAGTCAATTTATTTTATTATATCTTTAACTTCTAGAGGGCCTATTTTACTTTCCTTTGTGAATATGTCTGGTCATTTTCTAGAGTTCTAATCTTTTAACATATTTTAAGTGGTTTTACTTGTTGAACCATTTTCGTTCTTCTTATTTTATATTCTGTTGCTTGGCAGTCCAATATATGAAGGATTGTAGACCTGATTCTGCTCTTCTGTCTGCTGCCTGTCAAGCAAGTCTGTATTTTCCCTGTACATTTTGTGGTTTTTGTCAGTTTTATATTTCTTGGAACTTATCAGTAGGATTTATCTAAGGCCTAGATGAGTGGATTCCTCCAGAGAGGATTGTGCTGCTTTTCCTGATCCTCTGGGGTTGGGAGGCATTTGAAACTAAATTCTCTGCACAAGGGCTTCTGGAAAATGTATGTACTGTGCCTAAGGCCTAGCTTGTGCTTATGAATTTTAAGAGAGCTTTTTCTTTCTTCCCCTTTCCACTTAGCATCAAAGTTTAAGATAAAAAATTTCCTTCCTTTTTTGGGAGGGATAAATTATTTTTGCTTACTCTTATTCTGAGGATAGGGCACTTTAGAGAGCTTAGCTGTATAGGAGTGGTTATTATGAATGCCCAGATTGCACTGGTTCTAGGTTTTTGTCTTTTGTCCCCTGCACCTTGAGAGGATGTAAAAACCAAGTGCCATATCACCTCACCTGCATTAAGCAAATACTCTTCGAGTGAAGATAGCTTCACATTGTCTTCTATGTACCATTTAGATACCCGTTTTCATTTTGTTTTTGTACTGATAATATTTACTTCCTTTCTGTCTTACTGAAGTTCTTAAAAAGATGCCTTTTATGATTTATCTAACACTGCAGTTTGCTTTCCATTGTAGTGTCAGTTGTGGTGTCTGACCTATTAACTTTACCTTGCATATTTGCTGCTTTCTCCCAAATGTATCTGGCTTAGAGATTGCATTCTCTCCTCCTCTTGTCATATCCTCTATGTCTGGCAATCTCATCCATATCCAGATTCCTCTAACATCCATGTTTTGAAGATTTCAAGATATGTGGCTCTAGTTCAGATCTTTATTTATTTACCTTTTTAAAAGATTTTATTTATTTATTTGACAGAGATCACAAGTAGGCAGAGAGGCAGGCGGGGGAGGGGGGAAGCAGGCTCCCCACTGAGGAGGGAGTCCAATGCGGGGATTGATCCCAGGATCCTGAGTGAGATCATGACCTGAGCCCAAGGTGGAAGCTTAACCCGCTGAGCCAACAAGGTGCCTCTAGTTCAGATCTTTAAATGGAGCTCCAGACTGTATCTCCTAGTGTGTCCAGCCCATCTCAATGAGTTCTCTTAAAAATTCTAATAGAAGATTTTGTGTAATTAATGTTTGCTGTTTTGTATTTATTTCTTATTTTTCTCCAGAAATGGCTTCTTTTTCTGCCTTCTTTATCTTGATAATCTAACCAGTCATAAAACCCAGTCATTGTAGTCCTGATAATTCTACATCTCTTTCTCAACTTATGGGCTTATGTCCCAAGAAACTCATCATAAGTTGAAAATATCATAAGTCAAAAGTGTATTTAATATATCTAATGTACTAAACATCATAGCTTAGCTTAACCTATCTTAAATGTGTTCAGAACATACATTAGCTTATAGTTCAGCAAAATCATCTAATACAAAATCAATTTTATAGTGAAGTGTTGAGTATCTCAAATAATTTATTGACTACTGTACTGAGAGTGAAAAACAGAGTGGTTGTATGGGTACAGAATGGTTGTTAAGTGTATGGGTTGTTTACCCTCATGATCTTGTGACTCCCTGGGAATGACAGCTTATTGCCTATCATCACCAGAGAGGATCACATTGAGTATCACTGGCCCCCAAAAAGATCAAAATTCCCAATTTGAAATATGATTTCTACTGAATGTGTATCACTTTTGCACCATTCTAAAGTTGACAAATCCTAAGTTAGGGATCATCTGTACTTGTCTCAACAACACATTTAATTACTCACTAAGTCTTGTTGATTCTCTCTCCTAACTGGCGTTTCTTTCCTTTTCATCTATCTCCATTCCCTTGGCCACTCTTGGAAAGCCAGTTATATTATTGGCTTTGCTTTTCTTATCTAAGTTTCCACCATCTCTTCCTTCAATTTGATAACAGGTAATTATTTCCAAAGTGCAGCACTGATACCATTTCTTCGATTAACATCCTTTTTAGGCTTTCAATTGTCTCCAAAGAAAAGTCCCAATTTTTTAGAATGGTACTTAAAATCCTTTTCAATCTGACTTTGACTTGGTTAGATTCATCTTCTACTACTTGAATTCTCAGCTCTAGCAATATTAAACTATTTATACCTCTTCAAATCTACATTTTTCCCCATACATTTGCATGCTTCTACACACCTCTACCCATCGACCTTTCAGAAATTTTCAACAATTCTCTTCTCTGTAACACCATCAACAGTGTGTACCTCTATTGATTCACATGTTGAGCTTTATTATAGTAGTTTTTTCCTCATCAGAATACAAATGACTTGGGACTGTGCGTTTTTTTTTTTCCTTTATATTTCCCATGTAAGTTCTTGACACATTGCTGACACTCAATAAATTTTGAATTTATGAATGAATGAATTTATTGGAAACTTTGGAACAGAACCATGTCTCCAGACTTCTTTTCATTTTGCCTTTGCTATGTAATCTGAACCAAATCTAATTTAAAATAAAAAGAATCATTTTTTTATAGAAATGCTTTTCATGTCCTAATAATTTTAAACTCTTTTGGAAACTTCTGATCTCACAATACCATAACCTCAGTGCTGGAAGTGAGCCTAGAGGGTATTTAAGCCCCCTTCCAAGCAGGCCCTGAGTTTCTGCACAAGTGCTCTGACATGTGTTTTTCCATACTGTATTTGAATAACTTCAGGGATTGTGAAAATCAGGAAGCCATGGGGCCGAAGCTTTCTGTCTTTGTAGAATTATGACAATAAAAAGGTCTCTTTTATACTAAATTTAATTTTTTCTGTCTACAAGTTTCATATACTGGCCTTAGTAAAACCCAAGGGCAAAACAGGACATATTTAATATCTCTTCCATAAAATAGCCCTTCACGAATTTGAAGACAGGATATGCTCCCCACCCAAATCTTCTCTATCTCAGCTTGAAATATATAAAATGCTTTCAGGTGAAATTTATAGGCTTCTCACTGTGATTTCATCATCACCTTCTTTTTCTATCTATCTATCTTTTTCTAGGAATCTCTATTGAAAGGAACTTAAGTTTCTAAGATTATTTGATTTAAAAAGAATTGAGTTGGACCCTCACATCAAATTTAACATTTTGATGAAATGTTATTTTATGCATATTTATCCTTATTTCTATTTTCTTTGTATAAAGCTGATTTTCTTCTTGTAATAAAAAAAGTAAAACAACAGAGTTGTCAGCATGATGTATATGTTCCATAACTCTACCTTTCAGGCATTATAATTTTTAATAGTTTGGTGTATAGGTTTTTCTTATTTTAATATTCATATAATATACATATTATAGGGGTGCCTGGGTGGCTCAGTGGGTTAAACCTCTTCTTTCGGATCAGATATTGATCTCAGGGTCCTGAGATCAAGCCCTGCATTGGGCTCTCTGCTCAGCAGGGAGCCTGCTTCCCCCTCTCTCTCTGCCTGCCTCTCTGCCTCCTTGTGATCTCTCTCTCTGTCAGATAAATAAATAAAATCTTAAAAAAATACATATCATGTATGTGTATAATATATGTATTTACCAAAATATTACAAAAATTAGATTATGCTATGTGTACAGCATTTTATAACTTACTCCTCTCATTTAACATGATGTTTGCACATTTGTTATACATTTTGGTTTATTTTGCATAACTGTACTCATAACACTAGTTGATTCCATATAAAAGCTGCAAAATATTCTACTCTTTAAATCTATTGCCATTTATTTAACTAATCTATTGATGTTATTTCCAATTACTGGAATCATAAACAATTCAATAAAAATTATTAAGCATGTGCAATATGTGCAGTGTTATGCCAACCACTGGAGCTAAGAAGATGAATACAATAATCGCTGTCTCTAGGGAGTTCACGATCTAGTGTAATAGAGCAGTGAATCCATAACCATAATACAAGCACTATCTCAAGAATATACACAGACACACAGAGGAGGCAGACCCTTGGAGTATTCTGGTAGAAGTTGCATAAAGAATGCAATACTCATGTTGTACATTGAAATGTAAGACTTCATCATAGAGGAAAGGTATTTCTCGTTGCTGGGAGCAGCATATTTCACGTTGCATTGCTATGCAAAATTATGGTATATTTGAGGAACTGCAGGTTATTTCAATGTATTATACATGGCAGAATCATGTAAAAAATGATTGATGAAGCAGGTCAGCTATATCTAATGAGGGACCTGTTTTACCACTCCACCAGCTTTGGATCTTATCTGATTGGTAATACAGAGCCAGATTAGTTCAGTGGAGAGAGCTAGGGAAGGTATAATATGCAGCAGTTCCAGATGGGAATACGTCTTCTTCAAGCAAAATTCTGTAAGCAATGATGTTTTGCCTGATTTGTCCTACTCGGGCAGAGCAGATGACATTAGCTACCTGACACTATCCTCTTGGGCCTTATTACTGCAGAGCCTTCCAGTCCTCTTTCCAACTGTGTGAGTTATCTTCTGAAGCCAGAGACCATTCTGCCCAAGGTCATAGTGAAGGGATATTAGCAAAATTAATGCTCCACACCCCCAAGCATTTCTCAACCAATTACCAATGGGAGTTGGTTTATAAATCCCCTCGTTCTCTTGCCCCTGGTGTGGACTAGTTCTGAGGCACATCTTCAGCAATAACATGGAGAGTTACCTAGTGGCATTAAGCCCCAGGGTCATAGAGGTAACTGGCCCAACAGCACATCCTTTATTGGCCACTTTCTCTTCCCTGTCTCACTTCTCTTCTCCCACACCTAGCATCCCCTTTCTAAGATCACCTTTAAATAAATCACTTTCACTTGAATCCTATTCTCAGGGTCTCTTTCTTAGGGAATGCAAACAATGCATTTTTCAATAAAATCTTGGCCCAAGGGGCGCCTGGGTGGCTCAGTGGATTAGGCCGCTGCCTTCAGCTCAGGTCATGATCTCAGGGTCCTGGGATCGAGTCCCACATCGGGCTCTCTGCTCAGCGGGGAGCCTGCTTCCCTCTCTCTCTGCGTGCCTCTCTCCCTACTTGTGATCTCTGTCTGTCAAATGGATAGATAAAATCTTTAAAAAAAAAAAAAAAAAAAATCTTGGCCCAAATAATCTAGACTATCTACCAGTTCAGTAACCTGCTTATTTATCTGAAATTGTACCAAAACAAAACAAAAACAAAAACAAAAACAAAAAACCTTTTATTTGTTATTGTGTACCAGGTGTGAAAATAAATGGCTTAGTAGAAAATGACTTGCTGGGCGCCTAGGTGGCTCAGTTGGTTAAGCATCTGCCTTCAGCTCAGGCCATGATTCCAGGGTCCTAGGATCAAGTTCTGAGTCAGACTCCCTGCTCAGTGGGGAGCCTGCTTCTTCCTCCTCCCTCTGTTGCTCCCCCTGCTTGTGTTCTTTCCCTTTCTCTCTCAAATAAATAAATAAGTAAAATCTTCAAAGGAAAAAAAATACCAATCTCTCTTCTCTGAACCTAAATAAATAAATAAAAATTAAAAAAAAAAAAAAGGAAAGAAAATGACTGTTCCAGTGTTGGATAGTCTGATTTCAAGGAATAGAATCCTCTCAAAGAAGTCCAAGTAAAATAAAAGAATCTCAAGAAACCAGGTTTAGCTGGGCTGTACTTAAGCTGAAATCATGCAACATCTTTTCTTGCATTCTGTTTTATTTTGTGTCTGAGTTGTCTTTAACTTATTTTAGCACATTTCTTCCCCTTTCTTTGTTGAAGCTTGACTTCCAAATAAGAATCTTAGAAGTGGCACCCTGTTAATGCTGGTTTGCACATAGTATTTGACTAAAATGGCACCTACTCTGGCCCCAAGCATCCAGGATATTGTATCTCTAGAGATTAAATCAATCTACTGGTTCTGTTTTAAAAGTTAGTTTAATAGTTTAGTGAGGACTAGTTGACATAGATGAACTGCACATATTTAAAAAGTGCAATTTGATAAAATTTGATATATTTGTATGCCAATAAAACTACCACCATGATCAAGATGATGAACACAGGCGTTACTGTTAAAAGTTTCTTCATATCCCTTCCAAAAGGGAGAACCTAGGAAGGAACCTTTGTGACCTTGGCCACAGCAACTTCTGGCTAGACGTGTCTTCAAAGGCAAGGGAAAATGAAAGCAAAAATGAACTATTGAGACTACATCAAGATAAAAAGCTTTTGCGTAGCAAAGGAAATAGTCAACAAAGCCAAAAGGCAACCTATGGAATGGGAGAAGATACTTGCAAATGTCTTACCAGATAAAGGGCTAGTATCCAAAATTTATAAAGAACTTATCAAACTCAACACCCAAAAAACAACAACAAAAAAATCCATTCGAGAAATGGGAAGAAGGCATGAACAGATATTTCTCCAAAGATGATATGAGACTGTCCAACAGACATGAAAAAATCCTCCATATCTCTTACATCAGGGAAATACAAATTAAAACCACAACGAGATACCACGTCACACCAGTCACAATGGCTAAATGTAACAAGTCAGGAAACAATAGATGTTGTTAAGGATGCAGAGAAAGGGGAACACTCTTACACTGTTGGTGGGAATGCAAACTGGTTTGGCCACTCTGGAAAACAGTATAGGGGTTCCTCAAGATGTTAAAAATAGAACTACCCTATGACCCAGCAATTACACTAGTAGGTATTTATCCAAAGGCTACAAATAGAGATTTGAAGGGTACATGCAACAAATGTTTATAGCAGCAATGTCCACAATAGTACAGCTATGGAAAGAGTGGAGATGTCCATCAACAGATGAATGGATAAAGAAGATGTGGAAAATATATACAATGGAATATTACTCAGTCATTAAAAAGAATGAAACCTTGCATTTGTAATGATGTGGATGGAACTAGAGGGTATTATGCTAAGTGAAAAAAGTAAGCCAGAAAAAAACAAATACCATATGATTTCACTCAGATATGGAATTTAAGAAAAAAAATAGATGAAGATAGGGGAAGGGAAGGGAAAATAAAGTAAGATGAAAACAGAGAGGGAGGCAAACCATAAGAGAGTCTTATAGGAAACAAACAGGTTTTCTGGAGGGGAGGTGGGTGGGGGGTAATGGAGTAACTGGGTAATGGGGGGGAATTAAGGAGGGCACCAGGTGTTAATATGCAACTGATGAATCACTAAATTCTATCCCTGAAACTAATAATAGTGTCTGTTAATTAAATGAATTTAAATAAAACAAATTTAAAAGAAGTTCCTCATATCTCTTTGTGATCTCTTACATCCAAACTTTGCCTCTGCTAGTCTCTGTCCTCAGGCAACACTTGATCTCTTCTTAGTATAGATGAGTTTATATTTACTCTAATTTTATATAAATGGAGTCATACAGTATATGCTCTTTTTTGCCTGGTTCTTTCATTTTGTGTAATTATTTTGCTATTTACCCATATTATTATGTGCATCTATAATTTATGTATTTTAATTGCTAAGTGATATTGTATTTTATAAATATGCCATGATTTTTATTCATTCACATTTTTCAGCAGTTGGACATTGGGGACATTTGAATTGTTTCCCGTTTGGGATAATTAAAAGTAATGTTACTCTGCACATTCATGTATAAGCCTTTTTATGGGCCTACATATATTTAATTTGAGTTGGGCAAATATCAGGAATGGAATGACTAGATTATGGTAGATGTACCTTTAAGGTTTTAAGAAACTACGAAACTTTTTTTCAAAGCAGTCGTAGCATTTAATATTGCCACATGTAGTATATGACTATTTCGGTTGTTTTATTTTGATAACACTTGGTAAGGTCAAGTGTTTTTAATTTTAGCTACTCAGGTGTGTGTAGTGCTGTCTCTTTGTGGTTTTAATTTGCATTTCCCTGATTACTAATTTGCTGAGCAACTGTTCCTAAGCTTATTGCTGTGAATATATCTTCTTTGTTCAAAGCTTTTGTCTATTTTTTTTTAGTGGGGTTACTTGCCTTATTATTATTGAGTTTATGACGTTTACAATTTTTAGTATTAATAATCCACATAACATAAAATCCACTACATAAAATGTGTATTTTAGTGGTTTTTAGTATATTCATCATGTTGTATGACTATTCTCACAATCTATTTCAGAAGTTTCCTTTATCCCATAAAGGCTCTCCATATTAGTCACTCTCAGTTTTCCTCCTCACCCCATCTTCTGGCACTCACTCATTTGCTTTCTATTTCTGTAGATTTACATACTCTAGACATTTTATATCTATGGTTTCATTTGATATGTGACTTTTTTTTTCTGATTCCTTTCATTTAGCATAATTTTTAAAAGTTTATTCAAGTCATTGCATGTATAGTCTGCAAGCTTTTTTATGGCTGAGAAATATTTGAGTTTTGAGAATTTTTTATGTAGTATAGATTCACACTCTTTTTTTAAAATAAAAAAAAATTAAAGATCTTATTTATTTATTTGACAGAGAGAAACACAGTGAGAGAGGGAACACAAGCAGAATGGGAGAGGGAGAAGCAGGCTTCCTGCCAAGCAGGGAGCCAGATGCGGGACTCAATCCCACGACTCAGGGACCATCACCTGCGCTGTTAGGCAGACGCTTAACAACTGAGCCACCCAGGTGCCCCTGTGAAGATTCACATTCTTTTTTTTTTTTTTTTTTAAAGATTTTATTTATTTATTTGACAGAGAGAAATTACAAGTACACTGAGAGGCAGGCAGAGAGAGAGAAGGAAGCAGGCTCCCTGCTCAGCAGGGAG